>NW_008589072.1:396-27246 GCF_000691845.1 Merops nubicus
CTGCTGCTGAAACCAGAGCAGAGGCTCCCCATCTCCCCTCACATGGCTGGTCTGCTACAGAGGGGTTTCCAAACTTCACTAGGAACAACACATTCCTGTGCTCCCCATACCTCGGCTTGTGTTCAACACCTCTTCCTCAACCTCATTCCTCAGCCTCTGCCTTGTAAAGTCACACTACAGTTTAGAGAATCTCCTGGTCCTCTGGGGGTCCTGTTTAGGTTAAGTCTCCCCTTCATCGACTCACTCATTTAGGGTTTGTCTGTAGTCCTTCCTGCCTCCATGTAGAATTTCCTCCCTCTTGACTTTTGCTCATCAGTTTGTCTACACTTTTGGAGATTTGGAGATGTGACTGTCTCTTCAGTAGATCCATTTTATGTGACTGACTAGTCCACTTTGTCGAAAGCATTTTAAATCAAGCGCTTTTAGCAAAGGCAGTGCAGGTACATTAGGTCTGCAGCCCTGTAAATTTCGGTGGGGAAATGGCCCAGATGTAAGAGCAAGTGAGCCAGAGTCCAGCTCAGGCTTTGAAGAACGTCGGAGAATGACACTGATCCATGTAGGTAATTTTGACTGTAGAAGGACAGTTTAATTTTCAACCCTTGATAAATGACAGACTATCCTGTTTAGATCTGCCTAAGCAAAGAAACTGAGAGACTCTACCTCCCAAATAGGCTGACTGAACCAGACATGATTACGTGCTCCAACAAATTAAAGGAAACTGTCTGAAATACACCAAACCACCACGCAAGAAATTACTATCCAAATAAGCTGATAGCATTTAAACCTGGACCCAAATAGTGCAATAACAATTACTTCACCAACAATCTGAGAAATGATGGTGAGAGCACCTGCTTCCCAACATCACCCACCAGGAAGTCATGGAGCAATATCCCAGCCTTGGATGGCCACCGCTGCCTCTTCTTTCCAAATGCCCACGTTTGTGCTCGGAAATGTTGGTAGCATTGTGGTCTGTAAAGAATTGGAGGAATTGTTTCTCTAAATGTGTCTCAACTTTTCTGAAAACAAAATGCAAGTAAACTAGCTACCACCCCCTGTAAAATAACAGTGAAGATAATATCACATTATACAACCTGGACTCCCATGAATTAATTTTACATTGGTCTGAAATAACAATATTTTCACAGGAGGTATAACAGTGAAATTATTTTTTTTGAAAGGTACAACTGTTTTTTTAAGAGTCTAGGTAGTTTTTTAAAAGCAAATCATCAGTTGCTCATTAAACAGTTTATAAAAGAGAAGTTAGGATGACATCAGTGATGCTAGCAGGTGATTTTTGATGCTTTCATATGAGAAGGAACTCAAGAAAGATCTCTGCTCTTTTCACTTTGGAGCTCAAATGTCTCCCTAATGAAGAAGGAAAAAAAATCTGTAAACTCTTCTTTTGCCACCTTAAGACTTTAATGTGCTCTTCTACATTCTTACAAAAGGAGGAAACCCAAGGAGAATTTTACTGAAGAGCTATGAGGATCTGCAGACATCATCTTTGAACACTTTGTTATACATGAAAGCAGCTTTCTCCAGAAAAATGTTCTTCCTCCAGGATCACTGCTTCATAAACTACCCTCTTAGTGGCACCATCTTTCATATTTTCATCACTGTGTCACACCAGGGAAGCCTTATGCCCGATGTGAATGCGTGATACCAACCTTCTAACTGACACCTCACATACATCAAGCCCATCTATTTCATCTTCATCCACAACAATTGCATCCTCACCAAATCACAGATTCAACTACCAGCATCCAGGGGCTTGTACCCAAGCACCAGGGTATCAGGCTCTTCAGGAGTCCCCTCGAGAAAAAGGCTGAAACCTTCCCACCAAAAGAGCAGAAATTCCTCGGGTACACCAGGGTACAGAGGTGGCACCTATACTCAAAACTTGGATTCCCCCATTGATTGGCCACAAATTCAGCAACCAGAAGTGCCCACCAAACTATCTCTGTAAAACTTACATTAGCATTAACTTTCTAGACACCGAGGTCAACAAAAAAAAAATAGCAACCTTCAAACTACCATATGCAGAAAATCCACAGACCAACACACCTCCTTCCACAAACCATCAGTTACCCAAAACACACTAGAAAAACTGATAGGCAACCAGCCCCCAGACATCACCTCATTTGCTCTGAGGAGAACATTCATGACACACCCTAAAAGCTAGAGATGATATTCATCCGACGGTGACACTCCTCTAGGATCACATATTTGAAAAAGCCACCTAAACCTTGTACAAACTTGTTACCATACAGAGAGAAAATCCCCTGCTGGGTATCGCCACCACAAAATAAAACCAAATTACCCTAAAAAAAGCATACCTCTGGCAGAAAGTGCAAGAGAAGAGTGCTGGAGAATGTTAACAAGTTGCAACTTCTGTTGGAGGAAACTCACACCTTGAAATTGTTTTTACTAGGAGTACTCCTCCTTCCCTTCCAGTGATATTCACCG
The DNA here is from genome assembly GCF_000691845.1 of Merops nubicus. NCBI lineage: Eukaryota > Metazoa > Chordata > Aves > Coraciiformes > Meropidae > Merops > Merops nubicus. The sequence goes on from NW_008589072.1 coordinate 2,863, forward strand.
TCATTAGCTCCATCACTGAAGCACATTTCTGGCAGTCGGGCATAAGCTGACTAGAACTGGATAGCTTGAGAAGGTGAGATCCAAATTTTGCCATAGCCCTAGTGACAAATACCTGCTACACCAGAACCTCCACAATCCACAGACCCTGCACAAGCACATCCTGAAATGTCATAGGTCTCCCACCATGCAGTCACTGATCTTGAGGAACTCTGGGTGAAGCCGAACCAGCACCATGTGCTGCCTGCCTAGGAGAGAACAGTGGCACAGCTGCCAGGTGGGAAGTTACATCCCCAGACCAGTCCCCTGTCTCTCCCCTTGCAGTCCTGACGCTGCAGGATCACAGGTGGGGCGCAGGACTGAAACGTGTGACTGTCAAATAGCAGACACCGTGTCAGGCGGATTCGAGACTGACCCCTGAGTTTCCCCACATCTCAGGTTTTGCTGATCTTTGATGGGAATAACTGTTGCCTCTGATCACTTAGCTTCTGTAACCTCTGACACTGAACAGGGTCAGGAGCACCCTCTGCTCCCAAAACAGCAAATGCCTTTCTCTCAAATGCCTGACTGATTAAAACAGTCAAGTGCAATTCAGAGCAATGCACGACAGTTACATATTCCCTTTCTGTTTTGGACCCAAAGAGTAGTTTATCTACCTGAAAGTTGATCTGTGTGATAAAGCTTTATATAATAGATAAATAAAATTATTTATTATAATAATATATATCTGATTTACCCAATTATATCCTTTGGCCTAATAAAACATACTCTTTTCCTAAAAAAACTGTGGCTTTCGTTGAACTGTGTCAGGACTCATGACAGAAATAGCAGTTCCTGTGGACAGAGCCCTGGCTGTATAATGAGAACTCCTGGCCCTTGAGCAGAACACAGCTCTCCGTTACTGCCTGCCAAATACTCGTGCTGCAGGAGGGGATTGTGAGCACACTCTTCTTGTGATAAGATTGCATGACTGCTGGGATTTTTTTCACCATTGTGCTTTGAAGCAAAACAGGAAATAGTATTTACATAAAAGGCTGTGTTGAAAGCAGGTTCTCATTGCAAAGTCAATTCTTACTACAAAGTCTTGAAAAATCTGAAAGTGCCAAAGAGCAGCAAGCCCACGGGCCAAAGTAATACCTTAGAGGGGGAAAAAAAACAGCTCCTTTTTTCTTTTTTTAATTTTTACTTCATTCTGCTTCAGACTAGGAAGAATCACTCAAAGTTCTCCTGCCTTAAACTTCAAATGAGGCAGCATTTATTAACCCAGGAGAAATGATGCAGCTGGAACATTCCATCTCAGTGAGGCAGTAAGTGCATCCATCCAACTGCACCATTTTTTAATGAGCATCATTAAACAAGTATTTTATTCTTACACTGGCAGGGTTTTATTCTGTGGAGAGAAGTTCCTAACTAGCTTCTCTACTCTTACCATTATCTGCAATATGGTTGGAAGAATTATTTCATCAGCAAAAAGCTGTGTTGGACCTGTCACAAATGTTTGAGAAGTATCAGTTTTGAGCGTGCTTTGGACAGTAAGGTTCCCAGGGAATGGACAGACTCTTTGAAGGATGTAAAAAGAGTCCCGTGCTGAAACACAGCTCTGTACTGAGTGCAGACAGGGACCTTCTGATGCAAGTAGTGAAAATAGGCAGAGAGGTGTTTTCCATGCGTGCTAGGAGGAAATGAAATTCTACAACACCCAAAATTGTCATGAAATGGACTTATCATTCTTTTCACTTCTCCACATGCTATACAGGGATTGATATAAGTAAACGTGTAAGTGTAAAAAGAAGGGTTGCAAAATATGGCCGATAACATAGAATGCCTCAGTAAAAGCTTATGCTTTTATTTAAAATGGTTTTCTTGAAAAGGCTGGGAAAAAGCAATTGATATACCAGAAAATAATTGCTGCCTTTGAAAACAGTGGAAAAATGCATTAAAATGTCATTTAAATTTCCCAATGAATTGCCATTCTGCTTCTTTCTAGTCTAGTGGGTATGACAAAGGTCAAACCAATGAAGTTAATTCCGGACTCTCAACAGAAATAACAAATATATTAAAGTCTTCTGTGATTATGTAAGAACTCATAAGGTAGTCGAAACAGCTTTTTTCCCCATTCAGGAAAAACATACTTGAAATTAACTTGTAGGAATGTTCTTACATTGGTTTAGAACTGAAGTTAGCAACAGGGTGTTGGGGCAAATACTGGGCAATAAGCAGGAGAGCAGTTCATGTCTGTCTGCATTTGGTAAAACAAAGGGGAAAAAACCCACATTGCTTGTCTGCAGTTAGAGTCCTCAGAGTCTGCTAAAAAGCTCAAAGAAATTGCTGAATATATTTTTCAGGTTTTTAATAGGCTTGGGATCAGTTTTCCACAGTCAAGAGGCACGAAGTCACCTTATATGAATTTGCACAATCTATATCTGCATTGTCCAGGCTTCACACACCTGGATCACGTCACCTCGAGGCCTCTTTCACAGAAGAGGGACTTCCTGGATATTTCTTGAAGCCAGATATGCTGAAGCATTTCTGAATAGAAGGGATACCTTTAGCATCACTCGACTGTCATAGCACCTCTCCGTGACTGAGTTACAGGTGACCTGCAGAGCTGTGAGACCCCTGTGGTGCCTCAGGAGAGGGACTCCAAAGACAGGTGGGAGTCCATCCCAGAGGTTACAGGCCGTCCCAGGAGCACAGGCAGTGAAGAGCTTTGGTCAGAAGAGTTTGGTATTGTGTAATGTCACCTTGGTCAAACTATACATTTTTTAAAAAAAATATTTCTAAATAAAATACAACAAAACACCACACAATACAATAGATTGATTAAATCAAAGCCTTACAGAAATAATATTTTTCATTAAATGATAACAGGATTAGTTGAACATTGTCTGTATAGTTTCACTGAACAGCCTTTCCTGCTCCATCTGTTTATGATGAAACACACGCAGCCCCAAGTTTTTATTAAGCCCATCTGCTTAACATTTAAGATTCCAAATCAGAATGCAGTGAGGAGCTGTATGCCTTTACCTTCCTGTGGCTGTCTTCTGAGCCACGACGATGGCTCTGCTGCTGCCAGCATGCCTAGAGGAGGTAGGACTGCTCTCACGCGTCACGAGTCAGAGTTAGTTAAGATACACACAACGGAAAGAAAATGGTTTTCCTGCAGTGTTCCTGCAGAAGGGCAGTTTTCTCACAGGGGGAGATGAGAGCAGTGCTGAGTCAGACAGTCTCCCACCCAGCTCACCCTCGGCCGTGTGGGTGGTGGCTGCTGCAGGAGAGGAGCAGCCAGGGCCGGCGGGCGGCGTGGCCAGCACTAGCCCTGCTCCTGGCAGCCAGGCTGCAGCCCCCGGGCTCTGTCCTTCACAGGGTGGCCTTGCTAATCAGGTGGAGTCTGGAGCTCCAGACCCACCCACCACGCTGGAATTTCTAGATCTGAGACTCTTGAACTGTCTAGAAAAATGGTTTAGGCCAAAAAAAACCCCAAAAAACCTAAACCCAGGATCATGCCTTAGCACCTGCAGTTCACCGTCCACAGGGACAGGGAACAGAACGGTTGGATGCCCATTCAATATCCAGGCTCTGTTGCTGCCCAAGAAACCAATAGCCACAAAATCAATAGTGAGTAAACCCTGCTAAGAGAAGAGAATAATGTTCTGATTTCAGAAGCAGCAATGGCCAATAGTCTATGCCCAAGAAAAAAATAGATGAGCAGGGTAAGCATGTAATTAGACTTCCCAGTACACTGCAGCAGTTTGTGGCTTAGAGCTGTCCTAAGCCAGTGGTGGTATTTTTTGTGTTTAGGACTATGTCTGAAGATGCCTGAGGACTCTGATGATGTGTGTACATGTGATGCAGCCTCGGTGGGAGCTGAGTCTTGGATAGGATACAGACAAGTAGAAGTGACACAAAAAGAAAAGACATAACACAGCAGCAATTACAGCAGAGAACATGAGTCAGAAGCTGTCAGACATACCCAGGCAGTGCCTGTGGCTCACAAGAGGGGACAGAGGGTACCAGCTGGTGTGGCAAAGATTGCTTGGAGAGGATGGTGAACAGGGAAGACCTGGAAATGTTAAGTACCAGTTGAAGACCTATAGGAACAGAGCAAGACTGAAACAGAGTTCAGCACAACAGAGAAGCTTTTTCTGAAAAAGAGACCTCCCTAAGTATGACTGCCATTGTTAGCACCAGGTACAGGGATATCTGAAAGGAAGTCAACTGGAATAAATTAACTGTCCACTTGATGTAGACCAGTCTTTATCTTAGAACGGCGGCGTGGGAGGAGGAAAGAGAATCTCCCTTTGGAAGAGAAAAGGCAGTGCCTCTATTCTTCCCATTTGAGTTTTGGCAGTGGTCATTTAATCCCATTGGATTTCACAAACTATTTTTCCTCCTTTCATGTCACTGGCACCATTTATGTCAGTAGGTGCTCTCGGAGCACTGGACAGGGCTTTCACACAAATCAGCCTCCCTGGGGAGGAGGTGCTGGGCTCTCCCACAGGCACACGCTGCATCCGTTAGGTCATGGGTCAGGGCACTCCACAGGATGTGGGAGACTTGCCTTCACATTCCTCTTTTGCCAGGGAGATTCAAGCCCACACATATATTCCAGGATCCCCAAGAAGAAATCCTAACCACATATCTGTGTGCTGGGGGAAGGATGGGCTCTCCCAGTCTGCACAGCAGTTTGAGGTATTTGGAAGAGGAGGGGAGCAGGAAGAAGAACGTGGAGGGGGAGAGGGAATATGGGTGTGTTCCTATAAAAAGCAAAATCTGCCTTAGAGATAGTATCTATCTATCTGGAACATCTGTCTTCATCTCTCACTTCCTCTTTCCTCCATGGTTAAAAGAGGGAGGAGAGCACCTGGGTGCAGTTGTGGCTCCTGGAGGAGGGCAGGGCAGTGTGTGCCAGCCCTGGGCACAGCATGACCAGCCCTCCTCTGCGTGGGAGCCACCTGCCACAGCCACGGCCTTTGGGACCCTTTGGGAAAGCCAATCCCAATTTAATAGGATGCTCAGTGCAAAAAGGAGACAGCACGATTTGGAGAAGGACTTCACCTAAATTGTAATGTGGTGTTGAATGTATACCATGACAGCAGGGGTGCAAGGCTGAGGTGTCACTCTTTGCCTACCCTAATTATCAGGCTCTCTCTCTCTCTCCTGCTTTTTCCCCACAACACAAAGAAATCTGCTGCTTAGCACTGGTCCCTGACCATTTCATTCTAAGTACCTGCTGTGGAGAATATTCACTGCAAACCCAGCTGAGGACAGTGTCCCCCAGTGCTTTGGCAAGGGTCACGTGGGGTTTGGTGTCACAGTGCTCAGCACGGCAGCCCCACTGCACTGCAGGCGACCCAAGCTTGTGTGGGAGCCAGAGTAACCCGGCAAAACACACACCCACCGTTGTCTTCCTCCTTTGTCACCCTGATCTTGCAGCCATGGTTCAGATAAAGACCATGGCAAAAGCTGCCCAGAAGCGTTACAAAGCAGAGGCAGGATTTACAGAATGAGGCCACCTAACACTGTGGCACAGTCCCTGTAGCACAGGCAAAGAAAGGCACTTGTGCTTGTTACCTTTTATTTGGAATAATCAGCTATCAGTAGGTTGGCAGTGCTAGAACTTGTGTAACTGCTTCAACAAGTGCACCAAGAGTGCACAGAATCAGCAAGGTTTTCAGAAACCAGCTCCCTCAACATCATTTAGCTTGGAGCCTGAAGAAGTAGAGTTGTTTCTTCCCAAGTACTTGCAGACTTTTACACCCTGTCTTGCTCCATCATACAAAAGCAGAATAAAATAATGGACTGAAAAAACCACTGCTGTATGTTCTGCCATAATTTAATCTTAATTACATGTCCTAAAACACTTTGATGCCTCATATAAAAGCAAAGTGTGAAGATAATACTTTGCTAGTTGAGAACTTCCTACTAATTATGGTCTGAAATGTTTGCATTTGCTTTGTTTACACAAGGGAAATTATCACCAAGCGGGTGAATTTGGGTGAGACTCCAAATACAGGGGCTACTGCCCCTGGTGTATTTCCATGAGGGGCAGCGTTAAGGCCCCAGTGAGATCTGATGGTCTGACCCAGTTTGATACTCACATTGAAGAAAGATTATTCCAAACTGGATACAGACAGAGAAATACTCCCAGAATACCACAGGAGTGGAGAACTTTAAGAGTCGAGGATGAAGGGATAGAGTTGATTATAAATACGTTAGGGATGTGAGAAAGGAAAAAGAGCTGATTTAAACTAAAGACAAAAAAAATAATATAAACAGGTAAGGAATCTATTTAATCAGGAAATCAGAACAAGGCTTTTTAGAATTTCTAGAATTTTAGCATTTTTTAGAATTATAGAATCATTTAGGTTGTAAAAGACCATTAACACCACTGAACCCAGCCATTAACACAACACTGCCAAGTCCATCACTAAACCATGTCCCCAGGCACCATGTCTGCAGGTCCTCTAACGACCCTGGGGATGGTGATTCAGCCACTTCCCTGGGCAGCCTGTTCCACTCTCCACTATCAGTGAAAAACTTTTTCCCAATATCCGATCTAAAACTCCCCTGGCAGAACCTGAGACCGTTTCCTCTCATCCCACCACTTGTTACTTGGTAGAAGAGCCCAGCACACGTCGTACCTTTCAGGTAGCTGTAGAGAGCAATAAGGTTTCCCCTCAGCCTCCTTACAACCCCAGTCCCTTGAGCTGCCCCCCTTAAGACTGGTTCTCTAGACCCTTCACTAGCTTCATTGCTCTTCTTTCATCCATTTAAGGAGTATGTTCTGGAATAAGCCACTAGTTGGAGCAGAGAAGGCAGGGAACCTCTCTAGAAACATGGCTAGACAGACGCTACTTCTCCCCCATGACAGGGATTATTTAAGTATTTTATGACTTGCAGTCACAGGGGTCTATCTCAGAAGGTCTTTTCCAGCCCTTCTTCTGTGTTGACTTCTGCTGATGGACGTCAAACGTGTTCTCATCCTGAGGGGGAGATGCTGCTCTGCTTGTGCAGGGTGGGTGCACCCTGGAGCTCAGTGGAATTACGTGGCTTCCAGCCTGGGGAGCAGAGCTGGGGCTGTACAATCGGGCTGTGTTCAATGGAGTGTTAAAAAGTACAATAGGAAAGAGTTTGTACTGGACAAAGGTTCAACATTTAGGCATTGTTACCACGTGAATGGAGAGGTTTAGAGGCTGAAACTCCAATACAAGTTGGCAGCTTTAAGCCCTGTGCAGCTGTCTTCCCTTAGAGACCAATCCCTGCTCTGCCTGCAGCTGGCACAGAACTGAATCCCACAGAGGAAGGGGAAGTTTCAGACTCTTGCAGTACAATAGACACCACTGGTGGGAAGACCTCTAGGTTAATCATTTTGCAAATTGGGAAGTGAATCTGGAAAGGAGCACAAGGTGGATTCTGCTCCATGCAAACAGCCAAGCACTGGCACCAGCATGTGCTGCAGATCCTCGGGCTGAACGTGCCGGCGATGGCTTTATCTCCCTCTTCTGCAAAGCAGTGTCTGTCCCTGGCAAAAAGCCAACAACTCAGCCAGTTTAGCATTTATTTTTGCTCTCCAGATATCTTTTAATGAAAAAAAAAGAAAAAAACACTTGGTCCAAGGTTCATTTCTAGTTACAAGACTCACCATTAATTGAATGGCAGTTTTTCAATCCAATCACCACATTTATGGGCAGCAGAGTTCAAGAAGTTCATGAACTGGTTCCCCACAGTTATCTTGAACATGAACTCACTGTTTAGTCAATGGCTTAGAAAAACAAGGCTGGACAGCTGGTCTCTCTGCTACTTACCACAGTCTCAGGGCAGGGACAGAGGAAACTTAGAGAATATTTCCAAATACACTCTGCCAGATTATTCAAATCTACAATATGTCTGCACAGACATTTGGTATTATTTGCTCCAGAATTTAAGATACACTGTAATAGGCTCCCTGTTTTATGAAGTGTGAGGGCTGACATTTGGAGTTAGTGCTATTTCATAGCCAGTGTCCAATTGCTACATCTGGCTGTGTCATGTAGTCTGGGGAAGTGCCCTACCACAAGGACTTGAGCCACAGAAGATGGTGAGACAGATGAAGCTAGATAATCTTTTTTATGTCCATGAGGGTCAGTCTTTCAACACCAAGAAGAACTAAGACAAATAAACAGAAATAGGACACACTGTAATTAATGGCTCCAGAACACAATAAATCCAAACAGTTTCTTATTTTCAAACCATGGCTCGCTGCAGACTAATATCAAAGTTTGGAGGGGAAAAAAAAGGTAACCTAGTAATTTCTTTCCTCTTAGCTATTGAATTGCATCTTTCTGACAGAACCTTTTTCAGACCAAATGTGCACATAGACAGCACACTTCCCACACCTAAGGTCTATGTGTGTGTGTATATATATATATATATATGTGCATGTCCATGCCAGTATGTCATTCGAGAGACTTTTTCCTCTCCCAGTGTTTCCTCACCCCAAGAAAACACCATGTCCTCATGCCACAACTGTGTAAGAGCATTTCGGATGTGTTGCCACATGAACTTAGATGTCCAGTCCTGCTTGGGGTTTTTTGTATTCTCTGGCAATCCAAACTGGTTTTCATTTTAAAGCCCTTAAACATGGGCTGTGAGGAAGACATGGCACAAATGGCTACAAAGATTATTTTCAGCACAGGTTACTAGATTCACACACACATCACCATGACCATAACAGGACAAGATTCGCCTTGTGAGAAATGTGATTAATACAAGAGATTGATAAACATGATTGATTAGTGCTATCCCCAGCCCCCAAACACATGCATGCACACACACATGTGAAAATTGGAGTCTGGCCTCAACAATCACTTTGTCTTCCCAATCACATGATTCTGAATCTTTCTTTATTGCATGCTGATCAATTTTTGTTGAGTATGATGGGTCTGATTCAAAACACAATGAGGTGGATGAAAGATTCCCATTTAGAGTCAAAGAGTGCCACCTTTTCTTTCACAGCCCACCTCCATCACCCAAGGCATCATCTCTGCTACTCGTTCAGCTTTGGCAGTGGAGAAGGAAGGGGGTAAAGTGGGGGAGGAGGGACAATGTCCAATTCCTAGGGAAGGCTGTGTCACTTGTGCACACTCCATGTTCTGACGTCTGCTCAAGTCAAGCCTGTGATTCTGCACACTTACTGACAAAAACATACTGCATGATTTGAAGAAAAGCTTCTGGTTAAACATCACTCCCTGAGGCTGGCTCTTTCATAGTGTGTTCTTAACGGCTGATTTCCAAGTAGTTTATCTTGTTTGCTTATGAAAGTTCAGGCAGCAGCTTTCTATGAGATGCCTTCAATCCACCCCCTCCCAGTCTGTTTGGTTTTTTGGTCTTTACTCCGAAGTGCCCCACTCATGTGGACTGGCAGCGTGCCAGCCCTCGTTGCAAATAGCACACTGTCCTTCTGTGCCCCAGGCCTCCTGGCTGGCTGGGAAATGCAGTGTGCTGGAGCTGCTGGCCTCCTCTGGGGTTAGGTATGATGGTCTCCGTGTGCGTAAGCAAGTGGTTTCGGTCCTTAATTGCAATGGGGAAGTGGTCAGACAACATGCAGTCCTGGCAGAATAATGGCAAAACCTCTTGGAGGGAAACCAGAAAATAACAGATACATTGCATAGGAAGTGAATGTGTATTTCTAACATAACCTGGAAAATGTGTAACATATAGGAAAGCAAAACAATTTTATTTTTTTTATGGTGCCTATTTGAAACTGGAGCCCTATCTCATACTGTTCTCTTATTCCTCTTTACAGAAATTAAAGAAGTGGTCTAAACATTTTCTTATTACATCATAATTACACAAATCCAAACACTTATTATGAAGAAATAGATGTGGGTTTTGGCTATAATTATGAATTCATAGTGAGCTGTCAATCATCAGTAGTGAAGCGCCATGTTACAGGATTTTGGCTTGTTTTGCCTAGGGAGAGAGAATTGCTTCATCACAGCACAACACTAATACCTTGAACTAGACAGCTCACCTCTTCCCAAGAGACAGGAAATCTTTCACAATACCATTTTGGTAACTCACTACATCTTTCTGAGGTATGTTTTACTTTACTCACTTTACAGAGGATTAAACAGAGACATGGAAAACTTAGCAGCTCTAAGTCTCTCTGTAATTCAACATGACAGCTGGGAATTACTTCCAGGAATCGTGCTTCCAGTGCTTTCTTACAATCACTTCAGAGATTCTTCTGAAAACGTGGTGGCTGGGCTAAAATCCAGCTCACACTCCCAGTTGTGAAGCTGATTATCTGAATAAGCACCAATCATCATGCACATCCCTGAAGGGAAAATAAAAATAAAAAACCAAAACAAAAACCCACACCAAGAAGCAAGCAGTAGAGTCTCATTGGAGATTCCCCAGGTGAGCTGCTTGGCCTCCCAGCTCTCACCAGCACTGCAGACAAGGCTGCTCACCATTTCCATTCAGGCTCTTCTGTGCCTGAGCGTTGGGGTTTTTCACAGGTGTGGATGCATTCTCCCTCTGCTGACCTCACTTTACACCACTGACATTAGGGTGCCAGACTTGACGTGGGTCAGGCAGTGTGGGTGATAAGGGCAGTGCCAATGGGGGTGCCCCTTTCCCGGCAGGCACTCCTCCTCCACCACGTGCAGTTCTGACAGATCAGTGTCCTTGTACTCATCCAGCAGGCAGGGAAACAGAGGCATGGTCACTTGAGGGTGGTCTGAGACCAGATCGACTCTATCGAGAAGCTGGGAAATGAAATTAGAAGAGGTTTCCACTGCAAAGTGCCACAGACATCCCACCTGGCAGTGCTGTCTGCTCACAGCCCAGGTAGCTGTTTGAAAGCCAGGCCAAAGCTGCCTCAGCACTCTGCACCAAGGTTATGTATGCAAATACTAATAAAGCATCCAGACACTAATCCACTCGCTGAAGTGATACACAGCAGCTTTTTCTCCGTGCCATTCCTCTCACTCCTGATTTCTGCCTTTCACAGAGTGGAAATCACAAACACACATGAGAAGCTGCATGCCCATGAGCAGCACCACTGGTTTTAGATCACAAGCTTTCCTGGCTATGTAATGAGTCCTCTGGCTCGCTCAGTCAGTGTCCAAACCTGTCTCTGATTCTATGTGAGAAATGCACAAATAATAGTAACTTCTACTTGGTCTGAGTCCAAAATAAAATATCATTTGGAGGATAATAATTGAAGGCTCCTTCTGACCATAGAAATTATTCCTTTGTTGTCATAGAACATACGCACAGGAAAAGGCACAAGAGCTGTGGTTCAATTCAGCAAGAAATGCATTAGCTTAAATCCCCAGAAGGGGGAAAGGGATAAACCAGACTCACTAGAGGTAAGCATGGGGGCAGCACACGAGTGTTTGGGGGCTGATGTGCTAGCAAGGTCCTCCAGTCTGCCATCTCAGTGGAGGCAGGGGACAGACATCCATGCAGCAGCAAAACCACAGGAGTTATTGCTGTGCTAGAGACCATGGAAGAGCCTAAGAATGGTCATGCAGGAATTAGGGCTTGTCCTTCCAAAAAAGGTGGTGGAAGCAACAGCCCAACTGAAGTGCATTGACACCAGTATACCCAACCTGGGCAACAAACAGGTGGAGCTGGAAGCCATTGTGCAGTAATAAACTGTGACAAAGTTGGCATCATGGAAACCCAGCCCTGTGAGCTGGAAGACAGGGAGGGGAGCAGAATGGAGTCCTCGTAACTCAAGAGGAAATCATCAGCGACCTGCTACACCACTTAGACACACAGGTCTGTGGTGCCAGACTGCAACCACCCAAGGGTACTGAGGAGACTGGTGGAAGTGCTCACCAAATCACCTTCCATCATTTTTCAGCAGTCCAAGCTAACTGGGGACGTCCCAGTTGACTGGATGGCCTGGGGAAGAGTGGCTGGAAAGCTGCCTGGGAGAAAAGGACCTGGAAGTGTTGGTCAACAGCCAGCTGAACACGAGCCAGCAGTGTGCCCAGGTGGCCAAGAAGGCCAACAGAGTCCTGGCTTGTGTGGCCAGCAGGACTAGGGAAGAGATTGTCTCCCTGTACTTGGCTCTGGTGAGGCCACACCTTGAATACTGTGTTCAGATTTGGGCCCCTCACTACAAGAAAGTCACTGAGGTGCTGGAGTGCATCCAAAGAAGGGCAAGGAACCTGCTGAGGAATCTAGAGCACAAGTCTGATATGGAATGGCTGAGGGACCTGGTGTTATTTAGTCTGGAGAAAAGGAGACTCGGGGGAGATGTTACTGCTCTCTACAGCTACCTGAGAGGAGGTTGTAGTGAGGTGGGTATTGGTCTGTTCTCCCAAGTAAGTCGCAATGGGACAAGAGAAAATGGCCTCAAGTTGCAGCAGGGGAGATTTAGATTGGGTATTAGGAAAAAATGTCTTAACTGAAAGGGTTGTCAAGCCCTGGAACAGGCTGCCCAGGAAAGTGGTTGAGCCACCATCCCTGGAGATGTGTAAAAGATGTGTAGATGTGGTGCTTAGGGACATGGTTAGTGGTGGACTTGGCAGTACTAGGAACTTAAAGGTCTTTTCCAACCTAAACAATTCTGTGAGTCTGAGTAGTGACAATGATTCTTGCAGAGCAAGTTGAGGTCTCATCCTAAATCATTTCTGTCTTCAGAAGTAAGATCTGGCACCTGATGCCAGTGGGACTGGAGTCATCTTGCTCTACCAGAAGAGGTGTGTGTATGCCTCGAGCTTCTCCAGGACATGTTTTACTCTTGATTCTAGGGGGATGTGTGTGAATCTTTACAGCTTGAGAAAGATTTCTAACACCTTGTGTCACTACCTGTTGCCTCTTTAGCTGTGACAGCCTGAGCAGTGTATCCTGATATATCCACTATTGCTCCAGCTAGTCCAGGAGAAGCCCAAACCTGAAAAGGAACTTTCCGTAGTTAATCTGGCACTGGATAAAAAAATTCTTCCATATTTCCCACAAGGCAACACCTCTGAAATGCTACAAAACTGGGCACACGTGGGAACTGCTATTGCAGGGCTGGTTTGGATCCATTTCCCAATTTCTATATGTGCCTAAAGTTTGTCATTCACCTGAAGTGCACCAGCTTGTTGGCAGCTCAGGCATCACCCTGTGGGAGAAAGGAAATACCCATTTAAAAGTCACTAGAGTCTTCACCTGCCAGTCCAAATGCCTCTGCTGATGCTGAAGAACATGGAGCCAGAGGCTGTGCTCACTCTGACCAGAGAATGGCAGCTGGGTGGGTTATAACAGCAGCTGCTGCTTTGTGTCCAGTTCATGAGAACAAAGAAGAAAGGAAATGAGAGGAGAGGAGGAGAGAGGTTGTATTACTTCAGAGTTATATTTCTGAATTAAAACTACACCATTTTTATGAAAATGAGGATTCTTCTAGAAAAAAAAATCTATATGTTATAGAGGACAGAAAGGAGTGGTTCTACTGAGGACACTATTTCAGTTGTTTATAGTCAGAGCCTTTTTTTCTCTTCTCACTTAGGATTGACCAAGTACTGCACATAAAAATATCTTGGGGAAATGTCACTGCCATTTTTCAATATATTAGAATGGTTTCAGATGGCTGGAGAAAACTGCTGAGACATTTTCCACCCAAGATGACATTCAGAACTCTGAAGCATAAGTGAAAACAGCAAATTGGTTTGTGCAGTTTCCATTTGCTCTCTTTGCTTGCCTGCAATACACCATTTTCAGTGTTAGCCCTCCCTGCCTGGGGAGTTAGTTATCCCAAAACAAGGGTAGTGCTGCGTCCTGCTGAGGGTTTCCCAAAGGTCGAGTGTTGTTCTCTCTAAAACTATGTCAAACTTTAAGTTTCAGGCATGGTTTTCACAGATTGTATTTTATGGTCTGTATGGGTGTCACTATTGTTTGAATTCTGGGGGAGAAGAAGTAGATTAACCCTAAAATTAATGTAGAAGTAGCTCTGCAAGATGCAGTCAATGTATAAAAATGCCTAGCAAGAAAGAGTGGGCAGTTCATATTCTCTGATACATCTTTAACCATCAGGGTGCAGGTAACTGGTATTCTCCAGCAGACATTTTAGGAGCCTTCAAGTTTGGAAGCTGAAAACAAAACCATCTTTGTTGCAGGATTTGCTTTCTCATGTTTGTAATCTCATACACAGAGCTAGCTCATGGTGTCAAACCAGCGTGTGCTTTCCACCTTTTGTTAGTCCTGAGGGTAATGCTGGTACAGCTAAAGGTCCAATTTGGTTCCAATTAAAAAAAAATAATAATCTGGCCAATAATACATAGGGTTAGAAACAAAATGCCTGCTTTAACAAAATATTTGATTTTCCATGTTAAAAACAGTGGCATTTGTGATAGAAATTAACCACATCTCTTTTAATGGGATAGAAAATCCTGCTGCCAATCCAGGCAAATGTTACTGTCCTGAACCCCAAGTGACAACCAAATTCAAAATGCTGAAGGAAAAGCCTAAAGGAACCACTCAGAGCAGGCATCAGCATCATGTTTTATCGTTTTGGTGCTTTGTAACCCAATTTCCTGTTCTGTAATGCATTGATTAACCTTTTACTGGATTAATCTCATTTTCACCATGAGCCTGGTCCAGTAAGAGTGAAAGCAGCGTGGCAGATGCAGGTGAGTCTGCTCCCACAGCAGCGAGTCCTCTGCCTGCAGGGTGGGTTTGCAGAGCACGGGCAGCCTGCAGCCAGCACCCCTCAGCCCAGTGCAGGAGCAGACCCCAGGGGTGGGGAGGAGCTGTGTGGAGGAAAGCTTCCATTGCCCAGCACGAGCCAGAGGGCAGAGAGAGGGTGCTGGGAAGACAACTGGTGATTACCTAACATGCCCATGTATACCTGTCCTTCCAGATCTCAGCTGGAGCTTGCTGGTCTGTGAGGCAGCAAGGAGAACTCCTCGTTGTCAGTGGAGCGTGCAAGCACGGACAGGGATGCAAAGAACAACACGTGAGGTCTAGGCTGTGAGTTTCTGCCTCTCAACAGGAGGTCAATGGCAAGGTAGGTACCCGCAGGAGGTGTATGGGCATCATTAACATCTTCCCCTTGTTTCTTGAGTATGAAGTCACAGTTTGGCTTTTGTAGGTAACAGGTAACTAAATCATATCTCATTCTCTTGAACTCATGAACTGCAACACTGAAGCAAGGCAGCTATACCAAGAAATCTGAATATGACCCAGCCTCACCAGCACCAGCTTTAGAATCCAGTTTTAGGTGTGTTGCAATGAATACCAAAGAATTCAAGAGAACAGAAGTGAGAAAGGTTGAGAGAAAAAAAATGAACAGACTCATTGAGATTTTGCACGGACCAACGTCCCTGTGGCTCATGAGCATGGGAGTGTACTGGGCATTGCTTCCCCACCTGGGCAGGTGCCAGAGCAGGTTCCACCTTTCTTACTCAGCACTTTCTGTCACAATGCCCTGACTGAGCTCCTTATCAGTCAGTAGATGTTTCATTCTCCAGGTTGAAATTGTTGATGTTGGACACCTCAGCTTAAGGGTAACTTAAAAAAAATCCATTCAAAATCATTTACTTTGGACGTGGTTACTGAGGTATTAGCAGCTGCCAGACAAGAAGTCTCTTTGCACTACAGATGTTTCAGTATCTGGCTTTAAAGGGATTTTCCCTGCAATTATGTTAAATTACTAACAAACTCAGTTTCTCCCTAAGTTCAAAGGGCAGAAGCCCATGTACTGGACCAAAATGTTCCAGTCCCTCCAAGTCACGTTGCACAATGCTGCTGAGCAGTGGGACTTCTATCCTTTTAGTTTTCTGTTTTAAAAATCTAGAAAGGAGACACACAGATCATAAGAGCATAAAAAGATTTCTAAGGAATTTAGGAAACATGCAATATGCATATACATTATAGCACTGTATCTGTTAGAATCATAAACCATTTTCACCATTGGAGTAGTTTTTATCGTCTCTTTTATAGCAAGCCTTATTTGGGGATATAAATGATTTGGAGAAGACATCAAAAGGTACAACATTGTGCAGAACTGGCCGAACTCTCTCTCTAAAGCCTCAAGCAATTTAAGACCAGCTCCCACAACAAAAGTATGTTGTGTGATCCCATGAAGTGGGCAGAAATAAATGTGCCTTCACAGGATTTTAGCCCCAAACCAGCAGGGCCCCCTGGGACTCAGCTGTGCACCCAGCCCATTTCGTAGCAAGATGGGAGATCACTGAATATCTCCTGGCATGGATTCCTAGAGGTCCTGTTCCATCTGTCACCCCAGGGTCTGTGGTGGGCCTCCTGTGGCTCTCAGCCTGATGAAGAGGTTACCTCTGGCCCCGGGCCACTCACAGAGTGCACAGAATCAAGCAAACCAGCCAGTGAGCCTTACTTTGTCTGCCAACAACTCCATATGCACAAGAGCCATGAAGTGTGAATTGTGACTGGCTGGGGCTGCACCCTTGGAACACCACGACCACCAACCAAAACCAGCCCTCACCAGTTTACTTCCTCCCCATAGGTGGGGATTTCAATCACCAGCAGCCAACACAACAGCATGTGCTTGTCTCACGGCCTAAAATCTCAGCACAGGACTCATGAGCCAGCCCTGCTATGGGTCACCAAAAAATAGTGAATACTTACGTGTAGAGGATTCTAAGATGGCTTCAGGCACAAACAGCAGAGTCCCATAGCCAGCACCAGCTCCCTTGCCAGGGGCTGAAGGTACTAGCTACAGGTGGTACAATATCCATGAACAGAAATTAGGTTTTGTAATATGAATTTTCAAAATCAGGGATAAAGGATGGAGCAGGGGAAGGAAGGCAAGATTTGAGAATGATGGCATTTGCTTTCTCAGATGACAAGCTATTGTCCCTTGAGACTACTTAATGTATTTATCTTTTACGGGAGGAAAAAGAATTCCCACTAGATAGACTGAGAATTTGAGAAAGGTCTGAGAAATAGGATCTTCTCAGGCTTTGTCTGTAGGTGGGTAAAGTCATAATAGCTCTGTTTTTCTTGGTTTTCTTTACATGAGAAAAACTGAGTAAGAATGCCTTACTGTGCATAATTGTGAGGATATTCATTTCTCTGAGTCGTTTTACACTGCAGCTCCGTCAGCTGAAAGGTCACTTTAGTTATTTTTCCCTCCCTCACATCCTATACCAAGGAAGAAAAAAAACACCAAAACATGTAGACAGGTCTTTCAGATTTCAATGAAAATAACAGATGTTACCCATCAAAACAGCTTCCACCCGGAGCGAGGATGACACAGCCACAGAGTGACTGAGATTTTCCTTGCAGCAGGCAGAGCAATAGCTCAGCCAGAGCCAGACAGGACTCTGCTTGACAGACACAACTGTCATGATTTCACTGTAAAACACCCTCTGCGTTGGGACTGAGAGGGAATCTTTGATCTAACTGCATCTAACAAGTTATCATGTAGCTGATGGAGAACATTAACCGTAGAAATTGCTCAGTATTTATTTGTTGGCAGGCAGAAAGTTTGGTTACAGATTCTTGGGGTCACATGTAGGCTTTGCATTCCCTTCGTGCTGCCTGATCTGATCACTGTGCTGGGAAGACCACCAACCTTTTGGGTGTGCTCTAGGGCAGACACTCGTCTCCCACGTTTTTAAATTCAGGGCATGATATCGTTGTAATAAAACCACAAAATCCATGGGGTTTGCAGTCAAACTAAAGCCTCTTCTCCTGGGGCTTCGATGCAGCTGTAGTACAATACTAAGCAAGTAAATATGGTTTGACAGGGAAAGAAGAATTTCAGAGCATAACACAGAAAATTTGAGGTGTCTTTTCATCTATGTGTGCAGCAGATCAGGTAAGCTGGAAAGGTTCATGGTCTTCCATCGTGACCTTAGTCCATCAGCGTGTGTCCTGCGGGGCACTGGTCAGAACCCTAAGACAAGCTGGGGCAGAGCAGCTGGCCATGGGCTTGGCTGTGGCAGGAGGCTGTGGGATGCTGGAACAGCTGAGCTCAGGCAGGTCATGTGTGGAGCCTGGTGTGTTTTTGACAGTTCCTGCACCCCCTTACAACAAACTGTCCCTGCTGCAAAATACATTTGATAAGGGCCCTTCAGCTAGAGTCTGGAAGGACAGGTACAGTGTTTTCCAGTGACGCTCAGTCCAGCTGCCTTTGGGCTGGAGGAGAATAAGGAATTGCACAAGAGCCATAAGAAAGACTGAGACTCAGTTTTAATAACTGAATAGGAATAGAGTTCTCTCTATATAAAAATAAAAATCCTCTAATTGGAGATGCACAACATGCTTGAAATTGGACCTAAGATCATCAAGACCAAAGTGTTGTTCCTCCAAGCAGCTGTGACAATGGGAAACCCAAGGCCTGTCCTGAGAAAGGTGACTATTCTGTGTTAAAAGGCACCATCACCATTATCTTTTTCTCCAGCTGACAGCTTTCTGACAGATTTTACTTTAGCCTTCAGCACCCTCCATGCCCTGCAGTGCACGCTTGGGTCCTGGAGGGTGTCACGCTGCTGGTACTGGTGATTTCAGGCATGGATCTCCCAGCAGAACTAACATTTCAGTTCCTGAACAGCTTTTACTCATCGAGCTCTGCACAGAAGTGTTTGGTTTTAAGGGATAATGTTGTGGCTTTTTACATTGTCTGCAAGTATGCAGAGCTGCTGTGCCTTACCAGTGCTTCTCAAGAGACCTGTTAACTGCTTTTTAATATTTCAACCTCTGACCTGCATGTTAATGTGTTGTTATAATTGGAAAAGTCACTCTCCCTTGCTCAGCAGTTTTGCTCCATGTGTGTGTTCCAAGTCGTACTTGCTGACTTTATTGACATACATAATAAGTTTATTGCTTCTCCTCTTGCTGGATACTGTTATTGCCAAGTCCCAGGCATGCAATCTTCAGTCTTGATGGGAATGCATGAGCTGGAAAAGGACAAAATCTTACTTCTTTTATCCAGGGCTGAGGTTGCAGAGCTGTCAGGTAACAAAATGTGTGCTTTCAACAGGAAAACCACTGATCTAGCCCAGTAGTCCTGTCAGTACAGACTGACAGAGTGCTGCTCCCAGTCTGCCTCTGGCCGTGGGGACCATTTGTTCCCCATCAGCATGATCTCTGGCCACTGCTTGGTTACAGAAATCTGGATTAGATTGGGTTTTGCTGCTTTCCAGCTTTGTCCACAAAAGCCTGAATCAGAGTCCATTGAATCACAGAACATCTCTAGTTGGAAAGGACCCATAAGGATCATCGAATCCAACTCCCTGCTTCTCACAGGGCTACCTAATACTAAATCATATGGCTAAGAGCACCATCCAGACACTCCTTGGACGCCGACAGGCTTGCTGCCATGGCCACTTGGCTGGGGAGCCTGTCCCAGTGACTGACCAGCCTCAGTGAGAAGTTCCTCCCTGTCCTACGATTAGGTCATACTGATTGCTGCTGAAGCATGGCTAGAGGTAGGAAACTGGTTTAGAGCATTTGATTTTAACCTCAGGTTTAGGATGAGCAGTCCTGAATAAAATGACATTTAAACAAGGAAAGAGTAGAAGAGTGGCTGTGAAAAGTTAGGATCGATGGAAAAAGTGGAGATTTACTACCACCATACAGAGAACAGTCATTTGAAAAGGATGGGTTCAGTAAAAAAATCATTTGATATAAAAAGTTAGCACATCCCTGGACAAGCAACTTGCTGCTGTCTCATATGTCCTCGTGTTCATTAAGATCACTTTTATTGTCGTCTTTTTTTAGGATGACCACCAATTTGCTTCAACATCAGCTTAAGTCTTTCAGCAGAGTAGGGAAAATTGGGTTTGGGAGTTGAGAGCTGATAGTAAGGCTAAAACTAGGGCTCAGCCAGTGTCGTGGCAGTCTGGTCATCCCAAGGGCAAAGGAGGATGGCTCTGAAAGAGGGAGAGATGGGACAAGCCTTGCATAGCCATGTTCATGGCTTGTGCTACTGCTTAGGAGAAACAAGCGGTAAAGTCACAGCTCGCGGGGGGTTCAGCACCAGCAGAAGTTGCCACACAACACACCTCAACAGTATGTCTGCCTTTCCAGGACTCTATCAAAGACAAAAGTAGGGAGAAAGCTGCCCAAGGCAGTTGTCTGCTCTGCCTACATCTGAAATGAGGCTCATGTTGCTACACTATATAATATTGGAAACAATACATAAGGGTTGGAATCACAGCAAGTGATAGCCCAGCTGTCTTCATGGAACACACCCATGGCCTCTCCATCCCATTCTGGGGGTCACATTCTGGGGCTGACTCCCCACCAGCTGTGTCTCAGGCTGGGATCTCTGGGCTCACAGGGTGTGTCAGTTCATGAAACATCTGGCTGAGACAAATAAATTTGGTGGGGCTTTTCTGACAGGTCAGAGTCTAGCTGTACCAGCTTCCTGAACTGACTGGCCATGGCCACTTGGCAGTACCAGCACTGGGAATGGATGGGGATGGCCATTCAAGGGCAGGGGAAAGGGAGCTGGACCACAGCACCTTCAGCTTGCATGAGCTTCGGCTGCTTCACACCCACAGCGTAAGAGCTGTGGTGGTGAGAGAAGGTTAGGGCACGGCACACACCTCATCACCACCTCCAAGTGCATCGCCTGCCAGGGAACCTGGCCTGAGGAACGACACGCCTGAACAGCAACTGTTAGAGCAAGGCACAATGTTTAAGCAATTAATTTCATGTCACACTTAGCTGCAGTGGTTGAGAACCGCAAATAACTCTCTGGGTTTCATTTCCTCCGTGTGGTCATGGATTTTCCAGACGAGCTCAGCACCTTTGTCCGCAGCCCATTCAAGCAGCCCTAAGATCCCACAGCAGTGATTGACACTGAGAGCTCCCTCAAACTCAGCTTCCATTGCACCCGCACTGATTTCATGTGTTGTCTGTAAATAGTGAGCAGTCCCACTCCCTTTGTCCATGCAGACCCCCGCAGCATAACCCCAGAGCACAAGGGGGCAGATGCTGCAGGCTGAGGGATCACAGCACATCCCTGTGAGAACACTGCCAGAGGGGCCAGGCAGCCTGGGGGACAGCCACAGCACCTTCCCACTGCACAGCCCTGACAAGAGCAGAGAAAACATCCTAATGTCCCCTGGGAATGTGGATGTCTTGGTCTCAGCTGTGGAGCGCTCATCACTGCACCCCCTTAAGGAGAAGCTGCATTAGCTGTGTCACTCACTGTCCCTGCTGAAGCTGGGGAGCTGTGTCACCCCCACTCAGCTCAGGTCCTGTGCACGGGGAGTTGGCTGTACAGGTCTGTACCTTGCCAGAAGCAATAAACCTGCTGGGAAAATGCTGTGATGGATTACTAGTGCTCTTGTTAGCTAGAGACATTCCCAAACAGCAGCGTCTGCTTCTACAAACCCTGAGAAATGGAAGTGCCACCAAAACGATAACACCAAACCCAAAGCAGCAGGTGGTGACTTTGGAACAGTTGTCTCTTCATTTTCAGAATATGTCACTATTTTGCCAATATTCTGTAGATATATCAGGTGACTCGATTGCCTTTTTTTTTTGGTAAAGTGAAATAACGTGATACTTCTGAGTGCAGATGATGAGACCAAGAAATATTCATATTTAATGTATTTAGTAAAACTTAAAAAGTTAAAGCCCTGGTAAGTTTTTAAACAGTGTATTTTGTTATAGAAGCTATTTTTAACTGTTTTGTTAGCATAGCAAAAATAAAAAGGAGGAACAAGTATTTTCCTGTTACTCCAGATGTAGCATTTGTCCTGCTCCAACACAAAAAGGATCATTTTCATCACCCAGAGGTACAAGGTGTTGGATTTTGGTCCAGCTCCCAGGGTGTCAGATGGGTGTCTGTCTGCTCCTGGTTCCAGACTACTGTGCAGCAGAGGGACAGCACAGTCCTGCTCCTCCTGCACCTGCAGAAAACCAGGACTGCTGCTAAGGTAGCATGGAAGTGAAATGGTTTGGAGAGATCCTCTGCCAGGAAACTGGTTCCACAGCTGCCCCAGCCCTGCTGTGGCACGGAGCAGAGGCTGCCACAGTCAGAGGGGGCGTTTTGGCCCTGGGGGAATGGGGCTGAGGGCAGCAGGCTCTGTCTGCAGGGAACTCTGGCTACCATGTCCTCCTGAAGATCAGAAGCGGTGGCTTGCTGCCAGATGGAGGAGGCTGGGAGAAGCTGGTGGCTCTGGAGGCAGCAGCACATCGCCAGGGGAAGAGCAGCACTCAAGTGCCCTGGAGGCTGCAGCCATCACCTGGCACTGCTGGGAGAGGAGGGGTGATGCTGCAGAGGGACGTGTGCCCAGTTCCCAGTCCTGTGGTTCTATCTAAGGGAAATCATCATTAAGTGGCTAGATGATTCATGTCTCTGGAAGTATCCTGGGGGCCCAGAAATAGCTTGCCCCTTCTCCTTCTGGAGAGTAAGGATGCTCACACACACTTGGGCATGGGCACTCAGGGGACTCATGGCCCTTTTGGGACCTTCTCTTATGGCTTTGCCACCTTTTCCCCTGCAGCAGGCAGAAATCTCTAGAGTACCTCTAATCAGTATACATTGGTGGTTTTTTTTTTTTTCTATTTTCTGGTTTTTTTCTCTCCAAAAACATGGTCCCACTGTCTTTGGGAGAGGGTACCTGATGGCTTCACCCTGAGCTTGATGAAAGTGTCAGATTTGCCAACTGCCCAACTAACCTGTGGGTGTCCCTGTAAGGGAGGGGCTGGCCCATCCTGCCGGGTCCTGGGCGCACCGTGGGCAGGGGATGAGATGTGGGGGAAGAGGTTTCGTGGTTCAGAGCAGTTCCAGCCAGGCAGGGTGAGCCCGTGTCCCTCCAGCACAGACAGGCAGAAGGGTTGTTGGCTTCCCTGCTCCTCTACCTGCCACAGAATGCCACCTAAGATGTGGGAAGCTGAGTTTGAAGACAAGTGTTGATCTTTAGGTGCTGAGACCCGGGTGCCTAGGGCTCTTTGACTGGGTTTTGGGTTTTTCTCAGCAGGTAGCTGCATCCGTGAAGTGGTGCTGTACACAAGGAGAATTTGTACTATCTATTTTTAGATATTTAACTTGGCATGCTCCAAACTGCTCCCGAGCTAAATAATGAAGTTGTCCCATTAGAGATGTTGTGCAGTCAGAGGGAAAATGCATAAAGAAAAAAACAGTCTCTTTAAAAATGCCATAATACCATCCTGCATTGCAATGATAGAGGAAATCCTGACATTTACAGTATTACCAAACAGTGGAAAGAGAAGCATGGGGGAGGTTAAACCCACCTACTTGTTATCTTACATATTGTTTGGGAAATGAAAAAAAGCTGTTGCCATTTGGGTCTGTATAATCTCGGAAGCTCTAAGCCTCAAATAGAGACAAAAAATGCCTATCTATAAATCACAAACTGGGACAAACTCAGGTGTCATTTTCACTTTCTCTGGTTGCTCTGAAGATGAGCTGGCTGAGCGAAACCTTCTGTGGCTCTGGGTAACAAGGCAGAATCTGGCTGTTCTTCAGGGCTGGGGGTGTGCACTGTGGGTTTTACTGACACATTCTTGTACGCTTTAAGGGGAAACTGTCTTCGTGTGGGATGGGCAGAAAGGGTTAAGGACCCACTGCTGATGAGTGTGACATTTTTTTCAGTATTTCATTTTCACTGTACAGCAGAAGAGCTGTTCTGCTTTCGTTTGCTAGTGAACTGAGCACTGCCATCTGGTGCTTTTCCTAGCAAGCACAATTACTCTTCCAAATACTTTGTCCTGGTTTGGGGTAAAACAGAGCTGGTTCTGCTCAATGATTTTGTGTTTTAGCTGAAGCTCTTCTAATGAACTGCTCTGCCTGAAGTTGGCAGCGTTTTCACAAACTGTCTGATTTTAGCAGTGACAAGACTTCATGTTCAGAGTCACTGCCAGGGGTTGGTGTGCAGACCAAGGCCACTGCTGAGCTTGGATCCCACACAGAGGGGGCAGAAAGTGCCCCACACCTGTGGGGAGGAGCGGGCAGGAGAACTGACCCCAGGATTCCCCAGTGGGGTGTTCCACCCCACAGCTGGCACAGCCAGTGAAGCTGGAGGATGAGGAGGGACAAGCCCCTTCCCTCGCCCCTTCCGTGCTTCTTCTCTTCCCTCTGCTGCTGCTGGGCTCTGGCTGCTGCTGGTGCAGTGGACACACAAAAAAAGTCCTGCCTTTGATCCTGAGCCCTGTGTTCCTGAACTGAGCTCCAGAACCCAGGTCCTGTGCCCAGTCCATCTGTGGCCCAGTCCAGCCTGGGACCCTTCCCTGGGGGCTGCTCCCCAGCAGGGGTGACAGTGACATGTTGCTATGGGGGGAGCTGGGTTTGGGACTAACTTTGTATATATCTGTACATAGTCTAGTTTATTATCACTATTACTATTATTATTAGTGGTAGTATTAAAGCTGTTTCCTTTTCTAATCAACAAGTCTCTCTCCCTTTTGGGGGTTGGGGAGGGGGTTAACAGAGAGCAGCTG
>NW_008589073.1:0-10184 GCF_000691845.1 Merops nubicus
ATAGTTGAGCTGATGTTACATGGTCTGAAATATCCCTTAGGTCAGTTTGGGTCTCCCCGTTATGTTCCCCCCAAGCTCCTGCCCCCATCCCGTTGTGGGGGGCACGTTAGAAAGAGCCTTGGTGCTGTGCAAGCACTGCCCAGTGGCAGTCACAACGTGGGTGCTATCAACACTCTTCTCCCAGCACAAAGGCACTGCACCAGGAGGGCTGCTATGGGAAAAGCAGCTCAGCCGATACAACATTACTTTGAACAAATATGACCTGAAACATTTTGAATACTTTTGCAAACTTCACACATATTAACAGATGTTTGATATCTTTAGGAACAGACATGAGTAGCTATTGATTTTGTGATTTGCTGTCACCTTGGATTTTGCAGTGTTCATCAAAAGTGCTTCAGGCCTGGCTGTTACTATTAATTCATTAAATTACTATGTGGCAATTTATTCTACTGTGTTCTGATATTCTGTAGCAGCCCATATGTCTCTAGGCTTGTGGTCTGTTCCTTGAAGGCAAAATACTCACCTTTCTAATGAAAATGTTATTACTGTGGAGTAATAGCAGATGAAACATGAGTAAAGGCTGAAGCAGCTCATTTCCAGCCTTTTCTGTTGGACCTGGTCTCACTGGTAAAACTGCAGGATAAATCAATGTGTTTGGTAAAGTTTTCTTACATATGAAGAATGAGAATGATTGAAGCATCTGCCTAGTAAAAATCACTGAGGGAAAGATGATGAGGGAAAAGTTTTGAGGAAAGAATAGGAGGAGAAGAAAAGGCAAGTATTAGAAGTGGGGGGAAAAGAAAAAACAACCCCCAAAACCATAAAAATGGTAGACAATTAAAATTAAAATATACTAGGCACACGTATAGATGCAACTTACTTGTTATTACTATTTGCGATGGAATTTCCAAGGCAAAGCAACTTAGACATAAAGACCATTAGATTTATGGACCATTATATTTAAAAGGTGTATTTATTTGTAAGATATTAGTAATGAAATACAAAATGAAGCAGAATATCTTTAAAAAGTTATTTGAACTTCATAATTACATATGCTGTTGCATGGCCTGCCAAACTAGAAGCTGGTGAGATTCCTCAAGGGTAACTTAGGAGAGGGGACAAAAGCCAGACTTAGCAAAGACTTTTTGGATATGTAATGGTCTTTTCCTGAAACACGGTTATATGCTAAACTACTTCAAACCGAAAGTAAAATATCATCATGTTTGAAGAGCTGAAGTTTTGAAGTGAGAAAATACCAGTAGTATGATCAAAAGATTGCTTTCTGGAAGACGTATTTCTACTAGAACAGTAAATATTTGGAATTGAGTTTCACTAAACACAGGAACCAATGGATGAGTTCAGAACTGTTTTTTAATCTATGTGATTATCATCAAATGTTATTTAGTGATTTTTTTTTCATTTTATGTAGTGAACTATCACCCTTTTAAAAATAAAAAAAAAATCATGCAAAAGTAATTCAGAAGGTCCAAAATGGTTACATTAAAAAAGTGTTTTTAAAAATTATAGTTTATTTTTTGTAGTCTTTATGTATCTGAAGTCTATTAATCTATTGTTTTAAGAATGATTTTGTGTCAGTTACCAGGATATAAACAATACAGTTATAGTGACATTCTAGAAACAGAATTCTGCCTGCTAAACAGAAAGTTACAAAACTTTATAAAGGTTCAGCACTGAATTCTGTTGTTGTTATTAAAAAAGGTTTTCCCTGCATAGGTATTTTTATTGACAGTTTTTCCTCTGATTAGGATCTCACACTTGCTGGCTTATTGACATTTCTTACACTTCTAAATCATTTTTTAATATTAAAGCTGCTTTAGCTAGACTATTTGAACCAAACTGTCCAGGCACATCTTATGATATGGAACATTTGCAGATTTTCCTGGTCATGCTTGTATTGGAACATAAATCCACTGAAAGTCATTTCCAAGTTGTTAAGTAGTTTATGGACCTGACCTTTTGGATGGTGTGGTGGACAATTGAAGGGCGATTAATAAATTTGGAAAACATAAATGTGTAAATATAGCCAGCAAATTATTTGATGCTATTTAAATGTCAATATGAGGATACTGATCAGGGTGATAAAAACAGTGGCTTGAAATAGTCTTCCTTTTTGTCACTGGTAAGGGACAATTTCATCTCTCAGTTCTGAGTCTTGGAACTTCCTATTTGCACAACCTATGCAGGGGAAGAATTCAACCCTGATCAATCTACTAATTTCTGTTTCAAGGTGGAGCAGTATTTTAAAAGTTTTGCTTAGAATTTATGCCACAGGCCTTATGAAAATTTTCATGTTTCTTTTTTTAGAAACCTCTGCTAGGGCCCACTGTGACAATACTGTCAGAATGTGAACGGAAAACTACATGATTTCCTTACCTGGAAAGGTTATTTTTGGAGGCACAAAGTTTGCCAACCTGATCGTGTCTTTAGTTTCAGAGGTTTGGCCTGTTCTGTGTCTCTGCTCTTTCTGAGTTACTTATTACTTACTGTAACAGTCCATGTCTTCAGCTCTTCAGGGGCATCACTCTGCACTCACACTCCGCTCTCTTCCGGCACTTGAAGGCACTTCAGGCTTTGTTGCATGTTCTCACTAGGCATTCACCCCATGGAAAGCCAGTCAGCTGCTAGTTGTTATTAACAAGGTATTGCCATTCCTTTTTATCTCACTGGATAAGTTCATTAAGTTTAACAGTATGTGTAATGTCTTCTTTGATATTGATTAGGCTTTTTTTCAGTCAAGATTCTCAATCTTTGGTTTCTCTCTTCCAGTTCATTAATAGGCTATTGCAATCAGTCTTTCAACTGTTGCAGTCTTAATGGAGTTTTGTTTCAAGTCTGTAGGCTACATATGAAGACTTAAAGGATGATTCTGATGGAAAAATGTCATGAAAGGAAAGATATGTAGGCCTGTTTTGACAGAGGTAAAGGCTTTTTCTTGCTTTTTAACAATGAAGTAGAAACATGCAAAGCTATTTTTGCAAGACATTAAAAACAATTTTGAAGTTCATACACATCCTCTGTTGTAGTATATTTTGTAGTGGCTTATGGGACAGTGAAGGTTAATTAGCGCTACCTTAATTGCCAGGGACAAAATGCCTATACCTGTGTCCTTTGTTAATCTCCTATCTCTCTTGTTATCCTAGCACACCAGCTTGTCTGAATCACTGTTCACAGAAACCTGTATATAACACAGAAAACCAGGATGGCCTCTATGTACGGCTTTGAAGGCATTACTATCAAGGGTAGTATACACTTCAAAACTACAGGCCTGGTCTTATTTCTTTTCCACATGTCTGTGATATCAAATAGTCCCAAGAAGTGAGCAGAACGATATTAAATTCCTTCTTAGTTGCCTGAAATTTTGTGCCACATTTTGTATGTCGGGGCCCTTTATTATTGTGGTATGTGCAAGTAGGCCAGATCTTCCAGATGAGAAGAGAATGAACTCATCCCTAAAAAGACAAGAAAGCTCTTACTTAATTGGATGCCATGCACATGTAGAACCCTTGCTAACAGATATGTAATTTCAGTTGGTGTGAAAAAAGACAAGAAAAAAGGAGCAGAGTATTGCCTTTTTAGATGCAGTTTGTGTGGTCATACCAGACTCACATGTGCTCTCTTTTCCACTTGTGTCTGGGCTCTGCCAAGGGGACCCCTGGGAATTTCCCTGAGCTACATCAGGTGTTGACAGGAGGATTGCTGATTTTGCTAGCCTGCCATATGCACTGTCACGTGGTAGAAGCACTTCTGTAGCTTCTTGATTTTCTTCATAATATTAAGCATGTATTCGATTCATGTTTGATATCTCAAAAAATCTTTCTGTAATGATGATTGTGGCCACAGGATAAAACAAGAGTTTTCAGTATCCAACATCCAAATTATGTATGAGTGCTGTGAAGTAACTGTCATGTTAACAGCTATGTCTCTCTGGTCTCATTTATTTTATCAAAACACAACATTTATGGAGAAAAGTTGAGTTAAAAGATATTTAAAGTGTTTGCTGGCTTTCTGAATAATTAACTGAACTTTAATATATTACATGCAAAATAGTAATAAATTGCAATTGCACAATTTCTTACAGAGTTTTTATTAAGATCAAAACTTACTTGTTCAGACTAGATTTATATAAATAAATCACAGTACATTTTTACTTGTGTTTAAAAGATTGTAATACATATTATAAAATTAAGAATTTTTTTGTCCCTCAAACCGTCACTGCGAAAGGAATCATGCATTATTTCTAGAAAATTAACAAAATGCCCACCAAATTGAGAGAGCCTTGATACAGGTATGGCTCTACTCTCCGAAATTAGACATGAAACAGATACCAGGACTATTTATTGAACAAGAAATAATATGGTACAATGTTTGTGTTCTTAAAAAAACAAAAATATACCAAAACAACACACCTCTCTTCACACACCTTTGCAATGAGTATTAAAAATTACAGCTGGCCAGCATGCAACTGAGTCAAACATTTCAGTTTTACAATGTCTACATTTGAGGAAAAGAAGGAGGAACTAAAAAACCCAGACAAAACAAACAATCAGACAGCCCAGATGCTTACAAGTCCTCATGTCATCTTCCCCTCTGTGCTGGGTGTGTTCAGTCAGGAGTTGTATTTCCTGATAAAACATTTCTGGAATAGTGTCCATCACTGCCATCTGGATTAGTGTAGTTTACTGACCTTCAAGGAGATGGAGGTCCTTTCAGAGAACTAGCTGTAGTTCCTTGCCCACCCCACTGAATTAAACATTAACTGTAAACACACCTCTTGAAAGTACTTAGCCTTGAATATGCAGTGCCCTTACAAGATAATTCATACCTTGCACAGCTTGGTTCACATATTGTAGGGCTGTCATGTCACTTCAGAACAGAAATATGGTTGCAAGCAAGGCCTTGCACTAATTACTGCAAGATTCGAGGTGATGCTGCTATGAAGTCTGTCCTGCTGCCATATTCCCCAGCACAGAGAGCTTCTATTCAGTTCTACATTATTGTGGATCACTTGCTCTACATGCTTTTTTCCTTCTAGATAAGAAAGCCGTTGTTTTCTCACTTGATACTGAGATGTAATCATTTGACAATGCACTGTTCTAAAGGGAAGAAAGCATTTAATTGATGACACTTCAGATTGAGTCACCAAGTCTGTTTTTTCACTTTCTATTCAAACAAAATGCATTAACAATAGAGTTACATAGATACATTTCTAACTGGGTCAAACAGATGTTTCAACTGAATTTCCAGCCCTCTTACTCCCTTCTCATTTATTGTTTGTTAGTTTTAAACTAAATGAGAGTTTGCAGCTATTCTTTTCAATGGCAAATAGGTGCCCACAGTGCTCAAACGTTGCCAAGTGATAAACATGTAAATATGTCTCTTGTACCTCTGCCTTTGGGTGCTCATGTTAATATAGCTACATATCATGTTTGGTGTTTAAAAACACACGAATGAAACCAAACAAAAAAAGCCCAAAGCAATAATTTAAAAATCCACACAAAACCATAACAAAACCCAAACAAACAAACCAACAACTGTCACTCAAGAAGTGTGTACTAAAATAATCTCATTTTTCATTCTTTTGCATTGCCCTTTGCTGTTGTATCACTTTGGACTGAACCAGCAGTTCCGCTACTGGTATTTAAATTAGACTTCTCTATAGCAAGTTTCTCATAGGTGCTGCTTTGGTGTTTTTGTGGACCTGCCGGCATGGAAAGCTGACATGTACATTCACAGGCAGGAACATTTTGAGCACTGGGTCTCTTATACTATATTTGCTTTCTGTTCTGGTAGTCCCTGCTTCCCCAGACTGAGATGCATGCATGTTTGTCTACTGCCGGGATTATTTACAGGGAAAACCAAAAGAGAACAGAAATGTTCTTAATGCCTTGTTTTCAGTGGAAACAGAAAAATATGTGAGCACTCAACTGCAGAAGGATTGTGTTGTGATTTTTTTGGCATGGGAATATCTCACAATTGCTCATTATACTCTGCTTCAGTGTCAATAGCTTTGAAGGTTTTCCAGTTGACACTCACTGCTTTTTCATAAAACAGTATCTGTAATGGTAGCTTGTTACAGAGAACTAAAAGTAACAGATTAATAGCACATTGTTAATGAGTGAAGTGGGAACAAAATCTTGCTGAGATGCATTTCTAAGGGATTTCCTTTTCTGTTTTAGATTTACAATACTTGCCATAAAGTGTAATTATGCATTAACAAGAAATAAGAAAACAAATGAGGGTTGCAGCTTTGAAATTATTCTTGTGAGCCTCCTACTAATTTGCCTCTGAGAACAATAGATCAGAAAAAGAGACAGAACAGTACTGGAGCCACAGTTTTCTCTGGGTTTTCAGGTGATTTTGTAGCAGTGTATCCTCTGTTCCTTTCAATGTGCTGTTGTATTTTTGTACTACAGTCCAAATGTAGTAGCAGTCTACTGGCCTACCAAAACCATAACATGAAAATATTTCAGGTCTAGGGTATAGCATTGGTTAATTGGAGTATAATGATGAAGGGTGAAGCATCCAAATATAGAAAATAGCTATCATTCTATATATGCAATGCTATGATAAGGCAGATATTTGTAAAAAGCACATAGTAATGCCACATCCTGAGTAACTGTTTGCAAGTAATGAGTCAGCAAGAATTATAAGAATTTAATAAAAAAATAAAATTTCTTCCTCATCCCTAAGCTTTTGAGGTGTGCTGGATTCTACCTTAAATGTTCACTGAACAGAGATACCTTTAAAAAAAAACAAAAACAAAAACAAAAACAAACAACTGTGTTCAAATTAATTCTCTTGATGCCAGAGCCTTGAGCATTAATTAAAGTGTGAGTGATAAATAAAAAAGCACTGGCAATTATAATGATACTGCTTTCCAGCTGATGACCCCTTGAGCTGCTAAAGACTTATCTTAGAAAGGCTTCTGCACTCTTCTGTGGACACAAAATGAGCCTGCTGCATAGATGTTTTCCTTTGTACAGAAGTTACTGTTGCTACCATTGCAGTGGGGAAGCGTGCAGCTGCCTGCTCTGCGCTCCAGGCAGGGATGTGTGTATAATTATTTGTCCAGGAAACCAAAGAACTTACTCCAAAGGAAGAAGTCCTTCTTCTTTGCTCATGCCCATCTCCCTGTGTTGACTCCTGGGAGATGCGCCTGGGGAAAGATTGTATGATTTTGCCTGAAATTAGGATGATGCACGAATAGATGTGAACATTGTGTCATATCAGTGGCCTGCTGATATAAAACTTCAGTTGGAATTGTAGAGAAACAGTTTTGCCAGAGCAACTTTATAGCTATATTTTTCCTTCTTCTTGCCAGGGGAATCCTTTTATATGGTAGCTGTATTCTCCATAGCATGGCATGAGATTTTAGAAAACCACTGTACTTACAGGACTTCTGCTTTATAGCTGCAGCACACATTTACAACAGATCCAGGATTCCCTGCAAGTGCCAAGCTGTGCTTTACCCACTAGCAATTGTGATTTTCTCAAAGATCCTTACTGATAGGTTATAAAACTAATTTTCAGATTTTGGATCAAAATTTCAAATATATTTTTCAATCTGTGCATGCATATTTGTGTTAGCAAAATTGCAAAACCAAAATGCTTGGTAAGTATTTAACGCATACAAGACATGAAGCAATGTGTGTGCACATAAACTTATCTGAACTATATATATAAAGACCAGGGCCCCCTGTCTGTAAGTATGCAGCAGGCATCTAGGTTGTATAAAAGACCCATACTTTGCATTTCCATTTTTAAAATAAAAATACACATGTAAAAACGTGAATCAAATTCTGTCTAGAGAAGTTTGAAGGAAGTCAGAGCTCCAAGCATGGCTGAATAAGTGGCAAAAATTTATCCCACTGGCTCTTGTTCCGGGGCACAGGCAATTATAATGATACTGCTTTCCAGCTGATGACCCCTTGAGTTGCTAAAGACTTATCTTAGAAAGGCTTCTGCACTCTTCATCATGTGAAAGAGTTCAATGCTTTGATTTTATTTTTTTTAGTGGTCAGAATTTGTCAGCATTTACAAGGTGCCATCATGTAAAATAAACATGTTAATTCTACTACGAATAATAAAGCAAGCCTTCAAGGGCGCTGTATATTTGGAAGAGTATTTTGTGATGACAGCGCGTGTGCATGTGCACACCCGTGTGTGGGCCTGTGTGCCTGACAGAGCACAGTCACCTGTGAGATGCTGCTGTGCACACCCGTGTGTGGGCCTGTGTGCCTGACAGAGCACAGTCACCTGTGAGATGTTTCCAGCCTTTTGCAGCCTCATGGACACAACTAAGAAACATTGACTGGAAGGTGATCTACAAAGGTTGAGGACTAACAGCCTCCATGTTATACAGATGGTTATCTTCTTTCTGAAAGCACCTATTGTTGTTTCAAATACCATACTTATCATCTTCTCACCCAACAGAAATTTTTTTCAGCTTTTAAGAATTTTTGCAAAGAGCCATATTAATTTGTTTTCATGTGAGGTGAAAGTAGGCACGGAGACTGAAGATGTAACTTGTCATCAAAAAATAAATGTCCGCTGGCAATTATTATTGAAAAAATAATTATTTAGAAAGCTATCCAGTCACAATACTGCACTTTTTTTTTTTTTTTTTTCAAATACAAGAACCATGTTTGTTGCTGCTTCCCATATTTATTTGTTTTCATTGCTATCATGTTGCTTGTAAAATCTGGGTTGTTCTAATGAACAGAAACTATTATTTGAATTTGGATAATGCTTACAACCATACAAATAATCTATCAGTATCAATAATGTCAGATGGAGAATTAATGCTACAAGTGGATAACATTACACTACTTGAAACCAATAGCTCTTCACACAGTAGAAGACTGAGAGTCCTATTCAGCAAATAGTCAGGGTCCTATGGCTGTGGCCACAGAGGTTCCAGAAGCTCTTGCTGAGACTAATCCTGATTCAGGAACCAAAATGATATGCTGTGTATATATTTCTCTGCACAGCCTGGATGCGCTGGACACCCTCCCCCACTTGATTCCTGGGAAGGAAAAAAATATGTCTCTGTTTAGCTCAGTGACATGAAAAGCAATCTACAGTAATGAAATCTAAAGAAGTTAGCCAGGCATGTATGAAAAGAACAGGATGCCTGTGAAAAGGGAAGAGCTGTCAAAACCTAATTGTGGGCTCTGGCTGCAATAAAATTTATCAAAGAGGGAAGACAGGTTGGATATAAGGATTTAGACAACTTCTGCTAAGAGACAGGTCTCGTGTTCTGGGAAATCATAACCATTACACTACTCCTCATGTGCTCTGTCAAGCTATTCCTGTACAGCTGAAAGCTTGGTGATGTGTGTTTTAAACCCAGTTCACCAACACCCAGGTAGGCATCCAACGTGGCACTTCAGCCAAGAACTAGCTTGCCACTGAAAGCACAAACACACAGGCAGAGCTCCCCCACTCTGCTCCACCCTCCTTCACACGCCTGTTGGCAGCACCCATGCTCTGAGGAGGTGCAGTCACCGTTCCCACTGCGACAGAGCCTGGGAGCACCCAGAGGTCTCCCTCTTGAAACTGTGCTCCTGTGGTCCCCAGGCACCAGTACCTGTAACTGCTTATGGACACAGGGCAAGACTGTGGAATTTTTGCAGTTTTGTAGCATCTTCCTATTGCCCGACAATTATTTATGGAGCTGCCTAGGGTTAGTGCTTACAACCAAGTAGGTGAAGTCCTCGGTGGCTTTCTAGTAACATGGCTGTGCTCTGATGCACAAAGTACACCCAGAGAGGGCGTG
Source organism: Merops nubicus (assembly GCF_000691845.1). Lineage (NCBI taxonomy): Eukaryota > Metazoa > Chordata > Aves > Coraciiformes > Meropidae > Merops > Merops nubicus. The sequence continues at coordinate 9,803 of NW_008589073.1, forward strand.
AATGGCCTGTCTCTCCTTGTTAGGTGCTTACGGCATTGTTCCTGTCTTGATATGACCACTATGGTATTTCCAGTCTTCCAGCATTGCGGTAACACTGTGGCTATAGTAAACATGTATGTGTAAACATAGTGGTTTCTTTTGACTGGGATTATTGCCTGACCAGCCAGTGATACCAACAATAAAAGTAAGTAATGATAACTCTTTAAAAACCATTTAGTTAGATCTTTGATGGACTTTTGTGTCTCATGAATCAAGATTAGTATTCCCTGTATTGGGGGGAGGATTAGACAGAGGGATTAAAAGGACATCTTTACCCCACTGGACTCTGTGGAATAGCCCCTGAGGATATGGCTAAGAAAGAGTTCAACAGGAATGACACATT
>NW_008589073.1:10215-41645 GCF_000691845.1 Merops nubicus
GTTAAAAGGGTGAGGAAGCCTCTTCGGCAGCCATCCAAGCGCAGAAGACCTGCATAACATTTCTGCTGAATAGGGCCCTAAAGACAAAAACAAAACAAAACAAAACAAAACAAAACAAAAACATAGGAACTTGAAAAGCTTTTCTGATTCTGTTGCTTCTTATCAGCGCCTCAGATCTCCAGAGACACTTAACCATTTTTTTTTTCAGTGCAGTTAGGCATCCCTTGAGACGTGCTAGCGATGTGGATGATATGTTACAAGAGAAGTCACATTAGGTTGTTATATATATAAAAAAATAGGTCTTGGTTCTTCTGTAAACAATATCCATTTTTTTAATATCAATTATCAGTGAAAGTTGCCCAAGATCTTGTTGCAAAAAACAAACCAAACCCATAATACAGTGTATAATGTTTGGTGGTTTTGGTTATAGAGTAGACATCAATTTCTTTTTGTCTCACTAAAACTGAAAGGAGCAGACATAACTTGTGTGTTATGTTTCACTTTTAAAATCAGTGTTTCCGAACCCTTTTCTAGAATTTAGTGCATGCATGTGGATCTTGGTCTTGTTCATAAAATATTATCCAGCTTCTAATGCCATATGGAAGAATATTCTCAATTGTAGTACTGGGGAAGTAAGAAATAAAAGCCTTACCTCTGCAAGAGGATGCCAGTGAGCGATGGGCTTCCGAGGGTACGACAGCATTTCGTTCCAGTGGTCACGACCCAGACTTTCTGCGTCGTTGCCTACTTGACATACTCCAATGACCTCATTGTGACCTACACTGTGAAAATGTTCCATAATATTTTTTTCTTAAAACTTTACCTTTAAAAACATACTATTTTCATGTTTCATTAGAAATATTAATCACAGGGTTTTTGAATTAATTCTTGCCTGAAAAATATAAGGAATTATAAAATACATAAGTTTGCTCTTTGATTTTCCCATTAATCAGAATAAAGTATTTCCCCTATTACAGCATACACTGTGTGTCTGTGTGCATTTGGGTTTTTTTTCATGAAGAATGTAAAAATTTCTTTGCCTGTGTTCTGTAATTAGTTGCAAATACAAGTACTCTAAGCCACAATTTTAGAAATGGAGGCATATGTCTAAGGGGTTAATGCACAAACAGAACATCACTGTGTGGACTGTGATGATATGTTCAGTTATTTCAGTTCTGGTAAACATATATATGCAGATTAGTTATGTCACTTATGGATGCAGATCCATATTTTAAAATTTAGAAAGGAAATTCTGCCTGACAACATAAGAAATTTTGGTCTCCTACCAAACTCCACACGACACTAATTTCCCAGTTATTGGGAAAAAATAACAACTTTGTTTCTGAATGCAAATCTACTGTGCAATATTTTATAAGTCAATAGATGATGCTACTTTACAGCTACAGGTATCTCACCGGTCATAATCCATAACAGCTATCGACAAGTTAATTTGGTCAATGTTTTCTGGAGGGACGTCAAAGACTATGGCTTCATTGTAAACAGGATTAAGGGTGTTCCTCTTGGTGGAAGTTTTTCTTTTCTTTAGTCGCCTTCCTTCACACATTAAAGAAACCTTCACATAGGGATCTGTGTGAATCACAAGAACAACATTGGGGTTTTTTTATTGGCTTTAAGCAAACATAAATGGAAAGTGAAGGGAGAAGCCTTCTTGTATGCCCATACCTGCTTGCAGAAGTAGTCACCTGGATCTGAACGGAATTTGAGCTTCATTACCAAGGAATGCCTGAGAGGCAGTGGAGCTTTGAAAGCTTTACCTGGCTGAGTGCTTATAATGAACAATTTAGGTTTAAGAAGCTCCTTGTTGTGCACTGACTTCTCAAAGGGCATTAAAATATCCACTGAACCATGTCATATGTGACTGTTTTATACAACAGCCTGTGTATCAGCCTATTTATAACAGTCTGTTTACTTGTACAGATTTGTAGGAAACAAAGATGATGTAGGAAAGAAACAATATTTTTGCACAGTGACATTTATAAAGTACGGTTATATATAATTCAAAGTGTAACAGTGGCTTATATTTCTCAAGAGAATTATAATGATTTTTACACTCCTGAATGTAGTAAAAAATGCTATTTCTTTGTAGCTCCTTTCTGTGAGCTCTAAGACTGATTGCTAGTATTTAAAAGTCATCTATGAATTATTTAAATTAGCTTGTTGTTTTCATCATCACATTTTGAAAGGGTTGCTGAAAGGAGCCTGGGATGATCAGTGTTTTGTCCATATGCCAACAACAGCAGAATTGGCTCAGTGGCTCTTGGAGATTGTCAGAGAGGGTCAGTCTGCCTCCCTGACATAGCTGAAACAAATAGTCTGCTGTGCAAACAGACTCCCAGTGTTACGAATGCAGTTTGGCCAACTCCTGCCTTTCTGAATCACAGCAGCTTTAGAAACAATGATCTCGCAGTCTTTTTAAGAAGAGATTATTTTAAACTGTTGGTTGCAATTGAGCAAACTAAAATATATTATTCATTTCTCAGAAACTCCTTTACTCAAGAAACTCAAGAGCTCACACTATAAGAACTCTCTTCTCAGAAATAGTTCTGGGGTTTGACAGTGCTGAATTCTGTGTCTCAGGAGGGAAACAGGACAGAAATCCACACTGAGCATTAAATTCATTCCTACCTGATGCTCCTGTGATATCCATCGCCTTCAAATTTCTTGCCTTTATTATTGTAATAGTTAGTCTACCAGCTGTTGGAAGGTAGCAGAGTGAAAACATCAGGTCACCAAGATCCACGTTATCCTGTTCCAAGTAAAGAGAGATAATGTGATGTAGTAATAACAATATTCCCTACCCATAACAGGAACTAAAGATAAAAATATACCTCTGGGGATCTACAGTTATGCAAGCAAAAGCTGAATTCTCATCCTGAAAAGTATCTGAAAAAAAACAGACAGCTACTGCATAGGGTTCAAGTCACCACTTTTTTTGCTAGACCACCAGAGTTCTCAATGGGATTACAGTTTCCAGCACTCAGTCCCTGGAGATGAAACGCATTTCAGTGATTCAGTGATGAGTCACAGCATAAGACACTTGAATTCCTTTGTTCTCTTTGATGTTTTGTAGTGGTTTCTGTGCATCATTGACAAGCTGCAACAGAACTCTGTGCCTTTCTTTCTGGTATGTAGAAAGATACCCCTAGAGAGGTTCACAGAAAAAAAGCAACCCATTGTATGCAACTCTCAAGCTTGTGTAAACTCAGGTGTGATAGGTGTGAAGTCACTATGGTAATGGGGCAGTCTCCACCAGAAGTAGAGTAAGGACATGACTTCCTGTGCCTTGTGCAGACACACTCCCTCAAGTAAGCTTATGCACTTGTTTCATCAATAGAATGAGTTGCAACCCTTGCCTGTGTCAGTGGCATCAGGACTTCAGAAAGGTAGTAGAAAATGAGCAAACCATGTTTGCAGTTACTAAGCACCTTTTTTTTTTTTTTTTTTAAAAAAATGGAAAGCCAGCTCTTTTATGAAAAATATAGTAAATAAAGGATTGTATTAAATGATTTCTGGGATTTGATTTACATTTTTTTTAGCTAAGCAGTGAACTAGCACTTTCATAGACCTATGTCCTGTAACCTAATATTTCACTTGACTGAAAAAAGCATCCTGTCTGGCAAATTCAAAGCTACATTCTATGTTTTACAGGGAAGGGAAATAGAGCTGATGTGGAATACGTGTATCTTGTCCACTTAGCTTTGTGCAATAGCTCCTCTCTTCATAGGTTGGCTCCTCCTGTGTCAGCCACCCAAATATGAGGTGGTGGATGACATAGAAAATGAGTGAAAATCCCTTGAAACAGCACCTGACAGGTTAGTGTTTGTCTCTTAGCTAGCTGCTGTGTAGACCAATGCCCAGAGCCTATGCAGTCACTTTATGCAGCTTCCTGAGTTAGCAGGGGAGCCATGCAGCACAGAAAGAAGTGCTATCATGGAGCTGCAGAATCACAGAATCACTATGGTTGGAAAGGACCTCTAGGATCATCAAGTCCAACCTTCCTCCCAGCATTTCCCTAACCACTAGACCATAGCATCAAGCGCTACATCTACTCATTTCTTGAACACTTCTAGGGACAATGACTCCACCACCTCCCTGGGCAGCCTGTTCCAGTGCCTAACCACTCTCTCAGTGAAGAAATTCTTTCTAATATCCAATCAAAACCAGGCCATTTCCTCTCAGCCTATCATCAGTAATTTGTGAGAAGAGACAAACACCCACCTCACTACAATCTCCTTTTAGGTAGAAAAATGTGTTTGAAGGGATTTCTAGAGGTCACTTGATCCAATCCCTTGCTCAAGAGAGGCATCTTCACTTTAGTTCTTACCTCATGCAAGGAAAAAAAATACTCATGTACATTCATTCAGAAAAATGTTCTTGCCTTGTTCTGTTATTGGAGACGTTGTCAGAAAGGAAAAAAAAAAAGATGTTATGGGCCCTTTGTCACTAATAGCTAGCTTTTAACCCTGACTTGACTTCATCAACTATCATCTTTTCCATTCTACAGCTCAGTGTTTCATGGTAGCTGTAATGCTAATAAAGGTTGTGACAGTATCAAGATGGCTGATATGACCCACCCTGTTTAGTGACTCTTGATGGCTCACACTCGTAAGCAGACCTGCTTAACAAACTGTGTCACTGACTCACTTTGACTGGGAGGATCAAAGTGCTCTTTGAGAAAGTGATGCTGTAAGAAGTCCTACAGGCTAAAGTGATGTTAGCACATCCAGGAGAAGCTTCTCTTGGCTAACACCTGCACTTAATATTACAGGAGCGATAACTGGTATCTGGAACTTTCCCAGTGGTCAGCTTGAGCTTGGTACCTATAACCTGGAGAACAGGAAGCAAAAATTTCACTTATCCTCCCCATTGTGAGGAAGAACAGCTTCCAGCATCCAAGTGTACTTACTTCCCCAGCTCTGAGGCGCTGGGATTCATAGCTGTGGAATTCTCTCTCGTGCTGCAACTCTGAGTGGAGCAGAATTTCATAAGCCATTTAAAGAAATTATTGAGTGAAGCCACCTTTTGGCAATTTGGGAAGTTTGTCACTCTGCCAGATTTTGATTAAGCAATTATTTTTTATTAACTGGTCACAAACTTCTAGAAGATAGCATTGTTGAATCACTCAGGTTTTCCCTTACCATAAAGAAGCCCATCAGGCATCCGGCTTTTTAACTGTGTGTCTTGGTATTCTTAGATACTGTCAACCATGGCAAAGCCATTCTGTATTCAACTCAAGTGCACCACATGGTGACAAGGGAACTTGTCATGTGAGTACTGTAAATGCTTTATTCTTACTACCAAATGTAAGATTTTCCAGACTTGCTCATCCTGAATGAACATTTTTAAAATCTTGTATCAATTCTTAACAAGAATTTAATGGGCAAATAAATTACTATACAATTGGTTTAGATATAAATTCCAGTTAAAATGTTAGCCCTCTGCATAAACACAAATTGGTTAGGAAAGAACAGATCATGTGTTGGATGCAGTGTTATGCCATAATTTGCTTAGCCACAAGCTTTGCCTTGTGCTTGACAAATAATCATCACCTATACTGTGATGTACTTTGCAGCAAATGCTGCAGTGACAGCAATACTTCATTAACAACAGTTGGAATCAGCTTTCTTCTCTCCCTTCTCATGAATACATTTGGGTGCAGAGAATAGGTATGTAAAATTGTGCAAAACAGGAGGCAAGATGAATTGTAGGTTGCAACTTCTGCTTTTGCCACTTGTCCAGAAGAAGATATGCTGTCCTTGAGTTAGCCAATCACAAGTTTGGTACCCAGTTCTTCTGACACTTGTGTTTTGTATTTCTGGAGCAGACAAGTGGTGATAGGCCTGCTACCACACAGTGCCTGTGCCACTCTAATTAAAGCATATGTCTCAATTATACCAAGTTCCTCAGTTCTCCATCTATAAAAAGACAGACACTACTTTCTTACTTTTCTAGCATGTTGCAAAAATAATGCTAATTATGGATTGTGAGATGCTCAGCTGTATTTCTATGCATCTCATCAACTTACTGTTAATGGGAGCACCTACAGGCAGTGATGCCCTTGCTTATTTCTTTTAACGTTGCTAACTGTTGAAAGAGGTTTTTAAGGCACTTGTGATTTCAGAGATTTTATGAAATCTTATTGCTATTGCACAGCTGTACAGCTCAGGCAATGGTAATTTTGTGTATTACCTCCTTTAGCAGTTATCCTTGTCTAGGTCATGGAAGATCAGGAAAACAGCAGAGTTTTCAAGAAAACAGATAGGATCATTTGAGCTTCTGAAGCACAGACAGGATTGATTACCAGTATTTAATTAAATTATCTTGTATTTTTTCCCTGCTAGCAGAAGAGTATTAGTTGTATTTTAAACAACAAAAAAGAAATCTTCCTACATATTTCTTAATTTTTCATGGAATTAATGGAATTATACTTCTGTGATGCAAGACAAATTTTACTGTACATCATTCTAATATTTGATAATGTGGGTTTTATTTTAGAAGAGGTTCACTTTCCTAAGATGAGGATAATTTAAGTATGCTAGGTATATCTATTAGGTCTAAATTATTTAAAAATACCTTCAGAAGTGCTATCTACTTTTATATACTTTTATTAAATTGTTCATCTGTGATAAGGAGTCTGGAATCAGATTTGAGTGAGCTAAGACAGTGATTCAGTTCAGGTACATGTCCAGAACACAAATACCATACTAAACAAATTTGATACTAATCTGTTTTGGAATGATAGTAAATCTGAAGTATCTAACATGACAAATTCCTGAAGTTCACTCCATATTTTTTATTATTCCACCACAGAATTATTTTGAGTTATAGCTATGAGAAATGTATACTGAGAAAAACTCCTTAGAAGAGTCCCATTTTTCATTACACAGTTTAGGATGAATAGAGAAGATATGACTGGAAAATTCCATTTTCATGACATCTTAAAGAAATGAACTCTAGTCAAGTAGGTATTTATTAATGCCTCAAACTATATCTATGGAGCTATGATTAAGTAAAGTTTGTGGGAAATGAGAATGGCCTTTTACAATAATTCCTTCAATACATCAAAATGAGGCGAAGGGGGGCTGCCCGCTCGGCAGCTCCTGCAGAGGGGAGGAGGCAGCAGGCTCGGGCTGCCCACCTGGCTGGGCGACCAGCAGCTGACCCAGCAGGGGGAGGGGATGCCGAGGAAACGGCTTGGGGTCCAAACAGAACCCAGCACTTTTTGTTCTTACTGAGTCACTTAAGACTTAACTGATAAATTATTCTGTAATAAGATCCTCACTTTAAAAAAGCCCCCATTCAGTAAAGATAAACTTCATACACATACTTACTTTAAACATAAGGTTAAATCTGTAGATTTTACTGGCGTTGAATCCTTTACATAGATTTTCAATTCCCAACAACTAAAGTGCTTTGCTGACTCTGGGTCTGAGAGTGAATCTAATGAATTATCTGTAGCTGTTGAGAGAACATCTCAATTTGTTCCGAATTAAATTGATGAACTGTGGAGACAGTCTGAATTGAGCTAACAAAAATTAGTAGAGACATGATTGCAAAAGCTGGAGTACTTGTCCTGTTTATGTGTGTGGCTGTGTCAGAAGTTGATTTAACAGGAAAAACAAAAATGAGATATTCTGAAAATGAAATTTCTGTAGAAAGTTAATATGATTTTTAACTTCTTCATCAGTTCTTAGGAGGAGGAAAGGGTGCATACAAAGTTGTTTCTGAAGGCTTGATAGGTGGGAATGTTGGTCAGAGAAAAAAGCCAATTAAAGTTTCTCCATACAAGTTAACCTGTTCCTCTGAAAACTATTTTGTTTTCTTGAATTGTTATTGCTTTTTGCAATTCTTCTATGACTTGTTGCTTTCTGCAAAATACAAAGTTCAGTATAGATTTAATAATAGAAAAAACTCTGCCCTGTTTCCAGGCCTTGCAGGCTGCTTTTTGTCATTTTGATTGTTACTGGGAGGCGGGTGTTGCGTGTGTGTGTGTGTAGGACAGGGAACACTTGAGAGCTAGAGAAAATAATTGCATTTTCCTGATCTAATATTTAATAATGAAAATGTCATAACCTGTAAAACATGAGTTTAGAAGTGAGGCAATGTGGACAGATTTGCTCCTTTTCTTACAGTGTATCCCACTTTGTTAGCATTTATATGTTGCCATCTTTGGTACTCTGCTTCAAAAGTCTTTTGAAAGGGAAGCCTCTGGAAGGTTAGTTTGATTTCACAATAGCAAAGCTTTAAAGGAGAGTACTTCAGTACAGAGATGACTTAAACCTTTCCCTTTGCAGAGCAAGCAGTGGTGCTTCAGAAAAGTTGACAAGCTTGGCAACAGCAATGAAATGTAAATTGTTCTATTTAGGAATTGATGTTTTGATGGCAACTGTTATCTCAAAAGGAAATGTAAGGGGTAGCTGCAATTGGGAAACAAGAGTTTTTATGTTAGGTGAAGACAAAAATGGAAGAACAACTAGTTTCACAGACACTCTAACAGTTCAATCTGGAAAAATGGGCAGTAGTTTCCCAAAGTGAGGACCAAAGCTTTTAATGAATATCCATCAGTATCTGTCATGTCAAACCAAATAATTTTTCAAGAGGCTGTAATTGATTTGGATAAGATTTAAATTTTTTTTGTGAAATACTGAGATTGGATAAAAAAAAAAAAAAGAAAACCAAAGGTTAATGGAGCTGAAGTACACAGCACCTTCCCACACAAGCTAATCTGAGTGGGTCAACCTTGCTGACTTAAAAGAAAACTCCTGGTGAAAAGCACACAGATGGAAAGAGATAAGAAAATACACCCTCATGGTTTCAAGGCTAGATGCTAGCTGCTTGTAAGAAGGAAGAGGAGGCTAACTTACATGTTAAGTGTAAGTTAGCCTCCTAGGCAAATGTGAGCTTGAAGAAGCAAAAAATGCATTGCAATGCATAAAATGATTTCTACCATGTATTATTTGCCAGTTACTTCTTGCTTCCATCCTGCCATAAGTTGAAAGTAATGTTTAATTATGTCAATAAACCACTAAGAATGAAAATCTCAAATTCGTCCAAGAAAAATTGTAAGGCGGGAAGCTGGTTTTAAAAATAAGTTAATTAATCAAAATATTTTAATCTAAGATGTCTTGCCTGTTAATACTTCTTTTCCTAGCATGATAAAATGAAAAAGTCAATTTAAGCTAAATCTGGCTGCGAATGAATGGATTGGCCTTTCACTTTAGCTTGAGTTGCAATGACTGCATGTGAACTTACAGCTCCACTAAAATATCAAAAGATACTCTATCTTCTAATACAGAGACTGAAAGTAATCAATATATTAGGGCCCCGAGGGTGTTAACAGGCCTTACTGGCCCTGGCCATCACCCAGGGCTTCCCCACGCCTTGTCCTGGCCCAGGTCCCCATCTCAGCCTAGCCTGGGGCTGTTGGTCCCTACTGCAGTCACAACATCAGCTTCCCATAGACCTGTCCTGCCAGTCATGGCCACCGCTGAGACAGGCCCACATTCCAGCCTCATTGAGCCCATCTCCAGAGAGCTGGGGATACCAGGAGCTGCCCCCAGCTCCCTGGCCTGCTCTGCTCCTTGGATGGGTCCTGGCTGGCAAGGTGCTGCCCAGCAGCACCAGGGTCTCTCACTGCTCCTGGTGTCCCAGCCCTTGTGCCCTGCTGATAGTTTTAATTAGGGATAGAGTCTTTCAGAGTGGCCATCCTGTATAAAAAAAGGCTACTAGAGACAGGCTGCTGAAATGAGATGCTATTAAAGCTTTGGGCCCTACTAACATTTCCTCACCTTTCCTTAGCACTGACTGTCATTCTCAGTGCAGGCATTTTGTGTTGTGTAAAGCAGCTGTCTTTTATATCACGCATTCTGAGCACATATTGTGGAAAGCAGAGAAACTAGGTATTTGGTTAGTGCTGAAAAAAGATGGAGCATGTCACAGTGTCAGGAAAAAGAAAAGTTCAGTCTGTGTAAGCACCTATAGTGTTTTGTGGATGTATTCATTATACTTTCATGAGATGTTCTGCACTGACTGCCTTGCTACTTAGGCTTAGCACAGGTTGTACGCAAAATGGGTAATAAAGAAAGCCCATTTTTATAAATCTGAATCTACTTTTAATCTAAATAAAGTTTGCTCTACAGTTTTGGTTTTGAAGTTGATATGAAAAAGAGAATGATCCAAATTATATAGGGTGCTTGAGGAATAGAAAGCTAATGTGAAACTCTACATTATGGTAGTTTGTCTTTTGTACCGTCTCTTGTTGGATTTTTCCATCTGCTGTGTAATTCCATCCCACTAATTTCAGTAGAGAAGAGGGTGGTCTGCTACCCACGTATCTGTGTACCTGTCCTGGGAAGGCCAGGAGAGGACCATCCTCTCAGGGCTCTAGTGTAATGAATGCAGAAGCTGGAGAAGCATATGTGCATTGTTCATTGTAAACGGGCAGCAAAGCAGTACTTTGCCCCTAGATTTTGACCATTTGAATATAATGAGTTCCTTTCACAGACCACTAAAATAATTATTCCTGAACAGTATATTGCCATTAATCCAATCTCTAACAATGTAAAAATTCCTGTCATATCTGGAAATCAAATCCAAGTTCAATGAAGTCCCTGGTGTCCCCATTCTCGCTCTTTGATTCTTTTTGGCTTCTCATCCCACTAGAAAGTAATAAAAGAATTATTACCTCTGTTAATAAGGTACACCTAAGGCAGACTTCAAAAGTAATACTTTCTCCATGTGTTTTTTTTCTCTAGAGACAATTCTGTCATATTGTGTCATGCATCCCCTCAGGTCAGGAACCACTGAGAGTACTTTGTTTTTCTGGTAAAAAGTAGCTTTTTTTTATGGAGTTCCTTGATGTTGAAATCTTGTTACCTTTGAAACGGACTTGGTTACTTTTAAGTGGTGCAACTAAATACAAAAAGTTGGCTTGTGATCTGTCACCTGTATAAACAATAACACTAGTGCCCTGCCAGGCTTAAATGCACAGTACAGAGAAAGCATCAGTATAAGGGAAATGTTTAAAAGTAAACATTATAGCTTACAAAAAAGTCTGTGAGCATTCCATGTAACCGTCCATTAGACTAAAAGCACAAGTAAATTTCACAACTTGCATTTTACTAGTTCCATTTCTCTATAAAATTTTCCACTTTTTATAATAGAAAAGCCAATTCCATAGAAGTTTCACTTACTTCTTAGTAATTTATTTAAATGCGTCATATAGAAAAGAAAAATCACTGCAAATTTAAAAGTGAAGCAGTCAGAGTAAAGAGCCTACTTCACTGCTAGCAATATTCTGTTAATGGATTGGGTGAAAAGGCATGCAATTGTACTGCTTTGATTGTCCTTGCACAGCAATTCCATTTTAATTGCAAGTTAAGTGGAAGGATATAATCATGGACACTAAGGTTAATCCTGCAAAACACAGGTATTTAATATGTCAAAATAGACGAAGCCCCTAAGTCTTCAATACTGCAAAATTGTCTTATTTTATACCATGAAATTGCTCTGGTTCTCAAATACAAAAGGAATTACAATAACAGAGCGAGAAGGGAAGAATGAAAATGACAATAAAGTTAATAACAACATAGTTCCAGAAGTGTAATATTCATCCCTTATTTCTCAAACAGTGCTACAAGGAGGGAAGTTGCAGTTGTGGTGGTTCTTGTCTCCCAGGGTGGGAACAGAGGAGAGAAGGCAGACTCATTTCCAGGGATGCTGCCGACAGTCTCCTAGCAGACTGCTGTGGAAAATCTGCCGGGACGCTTGTTGGTATCTGACCCTCTCAGGGCAAACCTGCCTGACTCACCTCCTGAACCAATGTCATGGATCCTGTGGTGATGTAGCAATGAGTTACTTTTCCCACTTCTCTTAGGCAATGCCAGGAACATTTCAGTGTTTCTCAGTATCTCAATTGCTGATGCTGTCCAAAAGCTCAGGTAAATCCAGCTACTCTCTTTTCTTTGGAGACAGTTCTGGACTATCACCATTAGGATACTTGGGCTATGGGGATTCGGTGAAGGTTTGTTTTACTGTTACTGTGTATCATTCACCTACCTTGCAAATAAATAGAATATTCTAATCTTGAAGCTGCATCACAATTTACAAATCCAGTACTACATCTACTTAGGAACTGTACAGAAAAAAAAAAAAAAAAAGCAGCTTTAAAATAAGACTAAAGACGGTGAAGAAGCTGAAGGGAAGGAAGAAGACAGAATCCATTTTACCAAATGAAGACTCTGAAATTAAGTGTATCATCCAGGTGTCTACAGTGTGCGCAGGGGAAGATGTGATTGTGTAGTGTGGTAACAGTTCTTTTTCTGTAATACTTTTTCTCATCTATCAGATATCTTTGTGCCTCCCTGTTACATTTAGATGTGTACAGCAGGCAATTTTAGGACTTGTTTTTTTAACCAAAAGTGAGCACTTTTGCCTTTTTAAAAGAATGCACGGAGTGTAGCTTAAGATATGAGATAAAGAGAGCCCTGAATATAGAAGTGCTTTAGTGCTTTAAGTCCAAAAAGTGAGTCAACAGAACTTCCTCCTCTCACAAGAATTTTTTTTCTAACTTGTTTTACTTTACACATGCTACATGTGAAATGTATCTGGAGAGGAAAATTATTTTTTGCTGTGGCTTGTTCTACTCTCTTCCTCAGGGCATCACATGTGCTTGTGTGAGGTGAGTCGGGTGACCTGCCCAGACTTTTACTTGTTTATGTTTATACTCAGAATAGCTGTTGTTATTAAGTACATACTAGCCTATAGGTAGGAAAATAAAAAAAAAAATGCATTTGTAGAAAGTCTGTGAGTGATTTAGTAAACAGTGTCTTGCAGTCACTTAGGTGTCTTCTCAAATTTTCAGTTTGGTTGCTCTTAATGTAAATATGAAATGAAATTAAATGAAATCTGATTTGTGAGCTGACTTGTTCTAAGTGGTGAGTTCACTTTAGAACTCTTTGTTACTTTGAAGGAATTATCAGTGATTTTGTGTACTCAATGTGGCACCTTAAAAGGGCCTGATGTCAATTTTTTGGAAGGAAGTATGATTTTGAAAAAAATTAGTGTACTTATCTCTGACAATCCTGGCATAACTTTTGGAGCAAGGCTGTCTGAAAAGAAGGGTATTCTCTTTTGGTTTTTTTTTTTTTTTTTCCTCTGTGTGTGTGCTGGTTTAGCACCAAAAGGTTTCCTGAAAATTATTTTTTTCAAGAACAAGAGAGTGACTGGATGAGGTTAAAGAGAGTGAGCATCTACTGCTATAGCTAAGGTTGTTTTTTTTTTTTTTTTAAATCTATATTTTCATCAAAAAAGAATTGTGGTTGTAGATAGGATAAAAAGCTTTTTATATGTGGTTTTATAATAAAAGCTTTGTATTGAATAAGGTGTTTCTCACTGCTTTTGCAAGAAAGCTGACACTCTATGTACTAAGTGAAGAACTTGGAAAAGGAGCTGGCAGATTAGAAATGCTGCTGAGCTTCTGAAAGGAATGGATCAGGGGTGCTCCCTGCACAAACCTTGAGGGAAAAGAATCTATTCTGTTTTCATTCTATTAGGAGTGCTGCAGCCAGTCAAAAATTGAAGATGTGCACGTAGAACTCAGGTCACTTCTGCTGGAGAGATTTCTATCTGCTTTCTCAGGGCCAAAATTGACAGTTCATTCCTATTTTAGCCACCAAATTCTGAGGGGTGGGGTGGGTTGTGTAAGGAGGATAAGATTCAAATCTTTGTTGAGTATGTCATTGTCTTGCATTTATTTTGCAGAGAGGAATAAAAGAATGCTAATTTGCTTGTTCTGCTGTTCTAGTGAATTTTCTTATGTACGTCTCAAATTATTTGTTTACATTATTTAATGTGTCTTTTTTGTTCTGTTTCCAAGATACTATTTCCAACTATAGCAAGAGGGTATGCATGAAATCTGAGCTTTGGTGGGGATAACTTTACAGTCGTATCAAAATCTTATCCAGACTACTACTCATTTCTACCTGCATGAAATGTTGTGGTCCCAACAGAATGAAGTTTATTGTTAGATTAGCATTTACTGTAAGATGCTGTGCTCAGTGGAGTACAGACATTGAAAGGTTTTCATTATTTTAAAGTGATTCCTTTCTTCCTGATGATCATAAATAACTCTCTAGGGAGTGCAAAACTAAAGTCTGCTGTTTTCTCCCTATCTTTTTTTTGAACACATTTTTGTTTTGCTTTGCTGCATACATATTTCTTTTATTATTTGGGCTATTCAGAAGAATTATCGTAATGTAGATCAGACAGTTGATTAAACCACAGCTGGCTTTTAAAAATATTTATAAAACCCCAGCATGCTTTTAAAAAGGAAACACATAAAAAGTTCCATGAGTTCTGAAAACAAATATATAAAATACAGTATGGGGAATTGTTCTTCTGCTCTTGTTAACTTTCATAGCGTTTGGGTAGCACTTCCTATATGAACAGAAAATATTAGATACTGCATGATATTGCTAATCTCCTATTCACTGCTCCTTCTAAAATAATTTTACTGCAGGAAGCAGAAGAGAAAATGTTAGGTAGGAGAAGCGGTGGATTTCAGTCACTCATACTGTGGCTATTAGTAATTGGTTGCTTGGCAAGCAAAGTTATGTTTTCTGATGTTGTGATAAACCACTATTTTTAAGAGGCCAGATTTGGCCCAAGAATCTGATTGGGGAATTTTATCCCAGCAGTTCATATTTTCAAAAGTGAAAAACTCCAGCTGTCAGTTGTTTTATGCTTCCCTGCCCATCACAAGCAAGATGCCATCACTAGTCAGAAATCTTCCAGATGGTGTATGCAGCTTTAATTTTGAGTTTGTCTGATGAAAGAGGTAGTGAGTGATTAAGCACTCACTAAGGTAAGCTGTAGCTTATGACTACTGTTTTCTTGGCTAAATAGAGCAAGGTGTTTAATCAAGCAATGAAATGCCAGAAACATGTAGCTATACAACCTTGATGTCATGATACCACAGACGTTGCTGATTCAGTTTCATCATCTGAGCCTATCACTTCACCAGAGTACATGCTGTGAAACACTCATTCTAATTCTCTGCTAGGGAGCCACAGGAAGGCTGAGACACTGCAGATGACTGTTTGCTTCATTTACCCCTGGGAACTACAGAAGTTACTTAAGCCATAATCCTAGAATTTGTGTGTGCATTCCAAATTGCATTTCAGTGTTTGTGAGGACTGGTGCAGAATTTGGAGGTTTGCACGAGTTTATCATTTAATCCTGCCCAGACAAGCACAAAGTGATGTTGCAGTGGCCTGTTGGATTTTTTCAGGAAAAACTATTTCTTACACATCATTTGTGACACATGTATTTCTTCTGAATGTATAGAAAAATGTGTATGCATGAGGAGAAACAAAGATCTCTGGTGTAAAAAGCTAGTAAACTTGGCACTGATAACACTTGATGGAAAAGATTTTAGTCAGGTTACAGGTCCTCAGTTTTGCCACTGTTTCTTTAGCTTCGCTTTCAGAAAAATTGCTCAATTACCATGAAAAAGTGATGCCTTTCTGCCCCTCTTCCCTTGAATAGTTTGGCTGCCAAGTTATCTATTTTTTACAAAGTGAAAGAATTAAAGAGCATAGCTATGTATCTTACTGCAATAATCTAAGCAAGGTTCTCTACGGAGCCTTGCTCTCATGCTCCAAAGGCTGGGGATTGAAGACAGAAAAGCTGAAGTCTTCCAGTGACAATTAGGGCCTTTACAATATCTGGAATTATACTTGTTGGCCATATGACCTAATCTTAGCAAAATGTACTCTGAGTCTCCACTCTCATTTATGTCAGTTCTGTTGTTTCATATTATTTCTTTCAAACTACATGATTAACTGCAAAAAGTCTCCTAGACTAGGAGAAAAGCTAGAAAAGCTATAGATCTATATATAGGACATATTGTTCCTGCAGTATGTCCATCTCCACCAGTCAGCTCAAACTTCAGCTGCAAATTCTTTTTTTTTCCCCCCACAAAGGCAGAGAGGAGGTCTGAAGAGACCCCTTGTGTGATTACCTGGGAAATGGTATATAGCCTTATCTTAATTTTGGCAAACTCTATAATTTAGCCTGTAAGCACAGAAACCATGTCTCTGAAGCACACACTTATCATCCTGAAATTCCTGCCTTCTGATGGACAGATGATGTTCTGTCCTCTATAAAAGGACTCTGGAAAGATCCTGGAGTTCTGAATGGTTAAAGTGTGAGAAAGGTTAATCCTCTAACAAGAGTTTGAAAGGGGACAGACAAACCTTTTGGTGAGAAGAAGAGCCTGTAAGTGTATAGTGGCACTTTCTTTTCTACCTGGGACACAGGTGTACTAGAAAAGATGAAGTAAAGTCTGTACCCAGCAAGCACACATTCCAGGTAGCATTAGGACACCAGGTATGGTGTCCAGGAGAAACTGCCCAAGCAGCTTGGTTATCCCCTGCACAAACACCCAATATGTCTGGGTAGGAGTTTGGAGCACAGTTACAGTCAGTCTCCAATAATAAACAGTAACAAAAAAAGCCAACTTTCTGCTTAAATATAAGACCAAGGGAAGAAAATGAGAACTGGGTAAACAGACTGTATACAGAGGAAAACTGTAAAACTCTGAAATACCCTGTTTGGTGGAGAAATATGCCTGATGGCTGTAATACCTTGTGGGGATTAAAGACTAAAAATGGCTTGAGGCTTTTCACAGAAGCACAGCATGTTCAAAAGGAAGAATACTTTCAAGTTTGGCTCCAAATATTGAAACTAAATTTAAAGAGTAGGGTTTTTCAGAAATTTTGATGAATCCATAAGCTATTGAAATGCTTCCTGTAACCTCTGATAGAAAAAAGACAAAGTAAGCATTCCTCAAACTGTTCAATAATTAAATGCATGTTTGAAGTGATTTTTTCCCTGCCTTCTAAATACATGTTGAAATTTAAAGTTATATAACCCTATAGGAAAAAGGCTATAGCACAGTCTAATCTTGAATTATGTGCAGAATGATAACAGCCAAGATCAGCTTAATACAGCTATTTTAGCCTTAACACTGTCCGAGTGCTCTTTGCTCATCTTGAAGAATTGCCTCCTATGAATTGTAAAATACTAGAGCGATTTTTGTGTGTGTGTTTGCAGCTCCCACTAACAATTCTGGATGGTATAACTGAAGGACAGGCTTGGCTGGCCAGGATCACATTTTGGCTTTGCTGTATGTGCAGTGTGTATGTTACTGTGAGCTGTTTCACTGATGGCTGTCTCTGAGAGCCCTGTTTAGAGAGAGGTTTCTGGAAAAAAAGAATTGGCAGAGGAGGGTGAGAAGAAGGGAGAAGGGGCCTGTGTAGAACAGGGATAGTTACAGACTCTTTTACTAACATAGAAGAGTGGGAATTTAAGACTGGGTTGAACCTTTTTTAGCATGTGGCTAATGTGTGGAGAAAAACATTCTTCATGCAATATTGCTGTGCCAGGGCTGTTGCACAAGGAAAACATGCATGATGCAAAGACAAAACAGAGAGTTCAAGAATATGCACTGGTGAAGGGCAGGGAAGAACCAGTGTGGAAACCAGGATTTTAATTTCATAAGGAATTCTGAGTTATTTCCATTTTGAAGACTATCCCTCACTTGACTTGAAACATTTTGCTTTGATAAAGACCAGCATGTTTTGTTCCTATTTCAGCTTTCAAAATATTAAAAAAAATTGCAACAGAACGGCATTCCATATAAGAAATCAGAACATCTTATTCTGAAATTTCAGTCTTCTGAAAATACTGACCTTTTTTTTTAGATTCTTTAAGTAAAATTATCCCATTTCTGCCACACGTTTTTTTTTGGCTGCTTTAATTTTGACTTTGTTTCTTTTGTGTGTTTGTTTGTATGTATGGTTTTTGTAGAGAAATACCCAGACTGAAAAAGTTCACTAAAAAACGTCAATGCCCACACACCTGAATTCTGTAAACCTCAAGCATTACATACACATATACACAATTCTTTGAATTATAATTTTCTTAAACTTTTCTTTTCGGGTCCCAAAACCCCAATAAATGTTAGCTGAGGCTTCAGTGATATCACAGGATTCTTCTTGTTTCTGACCATGCCTGTGGAGCTACAAGACTGCTAGGTAATCACTTGCACTGAATAGTCACCAGTATTTTTAGAGCCAAGCTTGGAGTACTTAGGACCAATTTTTTTAGTGCGTGTACTTAGTGACTTAGCTGCATCTCAAACCATTGCTCTTCATGGCATTGGACATTTTTTTACTTCAGACCCTTCCCAAGTTTTAGCAAATATTATTCTTACTGTTACCAGTTGCTCTAAACAGAATTAGAAATCTGCTGTCTTTAAGTTTCTTGAAAACACATGTCAATATGTTATTTTTATATTTAAAATATATTTATTTAAAACAAAACAAAACTAAACCACAAAAAACACCTAGTGTTTCTCATTTAATGGTACAGTCCTAAAAAGCAGATAAGGCAATTAACATTGATGGTTTGGATTTGAATTCATACGTAGACCCAGAGATTTGTTTTGTTTCTGTTCATTCTCAAACTGTTGACTGAAGAATTTTTTAAATGCTTTTCTGAGAATTTGCTCAAAGCCATCGCCTTTCTAAACCCAGCAGCTTGCCAGAACAGGAATTTTAGAAATACCAGTGAAAACATCTTGAGAAGCTGAACATTTTTAGGAGCAGAGCAGGTGGACGTGGCTGACTTAGTGGCAGGTACAAAAAAGAGCAGCAGTGCCGCACGGAGCGGCCTCCGGCTGCTGGCAGGAACCTGCAGAGCCTGGGCCCAGTCTCACTGCTGCTGCTAAGCAGTGTCGTGTCTTGAGCAAGCCACGTCCTTTTTGTCCAAGTCTGTTCCACTGTCCACGACCGCAGTTTATTTCCCTCAGGTTTTGGGATGTAAAGCCTATGGATTATACCCAGCACCTATGCATGTGCATTTGGCACATAGAATTGCTCACAGCCTCTTTGCAGGAATGGTCCTAAGGAATGCAACCTTTGAGGAAGTTTTTTTTTAGTTTGAGGACAGAACAGTTTTGAACTGCAAAAAGTCTAGTAGGTTTGGTCAGGTTTCAAAATTTTAGACTTTTATTATGCTTTCCATAAACAACTGACTGAAATAATTGTCTTTTCTTGTCTGTCTTCCACATGTACTGTGGTCAGCATTGACATATCTGAAACTGGGAACTTCAAACTTCCTTCTGGTACTGTTATGATTCCAGTTGCATCTCAGTTAGAAAACATAAATGCCTAAAAAAATAAAATCTAAAATCTTTCTTTTGTGGACAAACCTTGAGAACAATAGCAGTGAACAATTAGCTTTTCTTGAAACAGAATTTCAAATACTTGTAACCATCCTATGTTCTAACTCTCACTGTCAAAACACTAGCATGTATACCAACATGCAGCTTCTTATTTTTTTTTTTTTAAATACCGTTTTGTGTTTGTTTGTTGCTTCTGTGCAAAAAGAACCCAGCATTATCTGACACACTGTTTTATTTTTGACTACTACCTAAAAAAGCTTGTAGATTCTTCAAAACAGATGCAATCAATTTCTTGGCTTTGCAACTTCTAGCATACGCTGGTTCTTTCTGTATGTCGGAGTAAATAACTTGATATACAGATTGTGTTTCTTTATAGCTTTGAACTATCCATAACTATCTTTTGGATTTTCAGTGACCCATACATATCCTCTAAAGTCCATGACATGTTACTTCTCAAATTCTATATATATTACCTACACTTTCCTTTCTGTAATCTCTTCCCTCTTTCTTTCACAAATATTTTTCTTCTATATTTTCAGTCTCCTTTTTACCCTGATACATTGTTTTTTATCATGGGTTTTGATGCTACACTCTTTAATGTTAAGCTATGAACCAAAGTGGAGGTACTTCAGAAAATCCATATTCAAAACAGAGTAATCTTTTGAATCCTTTCTAGTACTCCAATTGTTTGCAGATAAAGAATAAACCATGGTCTGAATCTGACCAATTGCCTTCACCTTCATCAGAGCTTCAGTTTACTCCACACCTTCACAGAAGGCAGATACAGGAAAAAGCCTCAAAGAAACCACAAGAGAATGATAAATCATAGCAGTCAATATTATAGCTAAAATTTACAGAGTATTATTAGGTGCATAATTACTGCAAATCATGTGAATAGCCTTTGAGAACAGAATGTTATAGGAAGAGCAGGCTAGTCTGGGATGTTCAGCCTTGGGGCTTTTTCGACAGAAAAGTGCCAATGAGGTGTTACAAATAAGATTTTTTTTTTCCTAAGTGTATTTGACAATTGAAAAAGCATTAATGTCAAAAGCTACATATACTATAAGACTGAAGTAAAAAATCTGCCTCCTAAAATGAGTAGTCATTTTGAAAATGATGGCCCAGCTAAGAACAGAAATTTACATTGTTCTTTCTTACTCTGATTGTTCCCCTGTTCTAAGTGGAGGCCACTGTTAAATACTCCTCCTGTCTAGAAAGGTCTCCTGCTTAGCAAGAGACAAAGGCTGAGCATTTTGAGAATCCAAACAGCCAATGCTCCTGAACCAGAGCTAGATCTCCAGTTCACAGAAATCATTCTCTGTGCCCTGCCTGGTGATGTTTAACAAGCAGTTTCTGAGAAAATATTTTCCTTTCTGGGTGCACAGCAAATTATGCGCATAGATCCTTGCTATCTTCTGAAAGATAAGTCTTGACTTTATCTGAAATGGACTATCTGGCAGCTTCCTGTCCTTCATAGGTGTTTTATTTTGTGACAAAGTAATGTATTTTTCCCTGATCCCATTTGAGTTTGAAGATGGCAACCAAGGAAATATTAACTCTTTTCTTTTAAAAACACACCATCAGTCTATGAACATTACAAAAGCAACCAAAAAGGTCCCACCTCAAAACCTACATATGTTTTAGAGGCTACTAAACAACACATACCAACTACTGAAACCCAGCCCACAACCAGCATTTTTTTCTTTTTTTTAATGAGCCAGAAAGCAGTGTAATCTGTTACGTGTATACTTCATTTCATGTTCGTCTGAAGTTTATCCACTTAATTATTTTGTCCACTAAGCAGCCCACTGCTGCTTTTTTTCTGGTTGGGAAAAGTGTCAGTGTTGCAGGAGCGAGAGTTTATGATAAGAGGACCTGGGATTAGAAGAACAATCATTCTGATACTGGAGATCTGTGTTTGGAGGCAGACTGCCTTTCAGAATGTACTCTGGATTGGTAGCAGATGTTATAGCCCAAAGAATCAAAACTGTTAGTTTTGGATAAAAAAATCCTTCCGGTGTTATTAGAAAACAGAAGAAAGCACATGCCATAATAGGTCAATTTAAAGGCATTATTTGCAGTAAAGCTGACATTTCAGGCATAATCTGCAGTGTTCACTTGAAGTAGGCCATTTTGTTGGGCAGGGAAGGATTTGACACGTTCTTTTATATTACTGTGTCAAATTGGATTAGAATATAATAAGATGGAGAATTTCAAATAAAGGCCTTTGGGATCACTGGTTATGCAGTGTACTAAGCAAGATGCACAAGGAATCAAAATGAATGTACTCGTCTGAGGTACGACAAACTTGTCATGTGGACCTTCCCTCTTTCCAGTACATTTCCTTGGTTTACCTCTGCTGTGCTGCAGTGTTTGTTGATCTACATTGAGTGTGTTTCCTTCAGTAAATCTGGTCAGCATTTGTCTGTTTTGTAATTATTATTATTTGAAACAGGAGGACATTCAAAGACAAAGAGATTGAAGACCTGCTACAGTGGACATAGTTTCTGTTTGCAATCATAAATTACCCAGTGGTGCTCAAAATGTTTCTAAAAATTTATTTCAGAGATTCACTAATACTGCCTGCTGGCCTGGGCTGGAGTGCAGCCACAGGAGGATTAGCTACAGGATTTTAACCAAGTAGCTTGTAGGATTTAGAGTCTGCTGTCAGTCTGTGAGATAGGTAAGCTACACAGACAAGAAACTGAAACTAGGTTTCTTAAATGATGCTTGGAGGATTTCTCAAAATTTTATGGAGTGAGTTCTAACCTTTGAAATTTTGGAAATGTTAAGTAGTAAGCTGAGCACTCCACACTTTCATTTATCTGATAGTGTTATCTCAGAATTTATTAGCCAAAATTGGATTGTGCCTCCAATGTACTATGAGTCATTTACTTTGAAAAGGTTTCTGTTAGCTGAAAACCCAGTGACAAGTCTAGATGGAAAGTCACGTGTTCTGTTTGGTTAAACAGGGTTACACTTCATACAGGAGTTAATATTGGCAAAAATTAATAAATGACTCATGTTTAAGCCCTGAATTTAATTTCAGAGATTACAGAAAATCTGCATACAAACTATATGCTGCATCACATGTATTTGGAAGGGGAAGGGATTAAAAAGAATATATCAGAGCTAACCTTTTGCCTAAGTTAAAGCATGGAAAAAGGACTAGTATATAACAAACTCTAGCTTGCATGTGCATTCAACTTTCAGTTGATCATAAAACTTGAAAAGCTGAGGCTGGGACACTTAATGCTGTATGAAGGAAGGCTTTCACTTGGAATGATTCTTTCAGATCATTCTGTCAGATTCTTTCTTTTCCCTTGTGGTT
The DNA here is from genome assembly GCF_000691845.1 of Merops nubicus. Taxonomy (NCBI): domain Eukaryota; kingdom Metazoa; phylum Chordata; class Aves; order Coraciiformes; family Meropidae; genus Merops; species Merops nubicus. The sequence continues at coordinate 32,817 of NW_008589073.1, forward strand.
GAAGAGCAGAAACTTTTTGTAGAAAAAACAGGTTCATCCTTCTCTGACACTGAGTGTCCATGCCCCTGCCTGTACCTTGAGTGAGAGAACTGCTAGTGCTGTTGCTGCAGTTGCATCCTAGTGTGGAAGAAGATAGTGCAGTGGGTCTGCAACATATTCCACACATAAATACGTAACGCTACTGAGAAATCACCTTGAAGCAAGAACAATGTCAATTTTAAAAAATAAATGAAAAAAAAAAATTGATCAATTTGGTCTGTAATACAGGAATGCTACCAGACCACAGACATATAAGGTGAGAGTCTGAATTCAGGGAAGCAGTTAGCTCAGAACATCCTTTACTTTTCAACAGCTTCTTACACTCAGCTAAGCATATGCTTAAATGGTTTTCTGAACTGAGGTTTAGCAAATTTACACCTTGATCTTACTGTTAATGATTTTTTGTTTTTCTGACTCTAAAAAATGCATTCCAGTATGGTTTGACATAGCAAATGAACTACTTACTGGCTTCTGGCAGTAGTAATTTCACCTTTGTGGATTTCTTTAATACATCATTCTCACTGAAGATCTATTCTCCATAGGATGCATGTGATTAATTTCTAATATCATTGCAAGAAGATTGACACATGCATTGAGAAGAAAGCTCTTTCTTTTCCAAAAGTAATTTTTGTGGGTTTGTACCTAATCACTAGTTGGACTCCTGTACAGAATTTGACACCAGAGACTTTGAGATAACAGAAACATAGACTTATAAAATAAGATTCTTATTTTCCTGTGTAACAAAACGATGTCAAACAAAGAGTTAAACCAATTCAGTGTGTTTCATTGTTTTCATGGAACAGTCTCTTTGAATTATAGATTTGGTGTTATCTCACTTCATGAGAATATAGCCTTTTGGAGGACTGAAGATCACTACATAAGAAATCTTGAATATGCAGTTCTGGCTTATTAGTAGGCTGTAATTGATGTGGCAAATAATGCAAAACACAGACAGGCAAAATAAGAAAAGTAGTATTTCCTTAAGTAAATTTTAGATTAAGTAAGATTAAAAGAAAGACATTCTCCAGCTTTTCTACCCTATCAGCAGGGCAATGACTAAACCCTCTGTCTCCTACATGAGGCATTCTTTAACATATCCAAAGAACGAGAAGTGAGGACTGAAAATGTACTGTCATTTTCCTTGGATTAAGGTCAAGGCTTGAGAAAGAGAGAGTAGAGTGTTTTTCTTCACAAATTCATCAGAGAAATTCAGTTATAATCAGATTAAGGAAATAAAATCAGAAACAAAATTTATCAAAATGAAAAATTATAATACTTACGTTGGTGACGTATTCAATATCCTTCCAAATATTACATTCCCTGGGAAAATCTGCCAAATCTAAAAAGTTGTCCACTATCACTTGGCCAATCAAGTCATGCCTGGAGAATCTGTCAAAGTCATACACAGAGAAATGGAGTTTCCTCGCATTCAGATCATTGTATGGGACAGTAAATAAAAAAACTTCATCAAATACTGGATTTAGGGTCTTTCTGTGCACTTTAGTCTGGTGTTTAGTTTTCCTGTCAGGAAGCAGATATATCTTCACATATGGATCTGAAGTTCCAGAGAAGTCCTTTGCTGGCAGGTTGATGGCCTTGTGTATCTTCACTATCAGCTGCTCTAAATCACAGTCGTATTTCAGAATAAAGTTCAGTTTCCCACATGCCTTGCTAGTACTCCTCCGGCCATCGTCTGTGTCCACCGACCTCTGCTTATACAGCTCCGGCTTAATGCGCCCGATCCCCGTCAGCTGCTCCTGGTTCTGGACCTGCTGGATGCTGAAGTCGGGGTTGGAGAGGTTGAGCTGTCTTCGGATTGAATTATGCCTTAAGTGAAAACAAAAGAAAGTTTGTGTTGAAGATAGGAATCTGTGCACACACACTAAAGATCCTGTTCTCTTTTGACTTATTTTTGCAATGTATGATAAGGTCACATTTTTATTCACTTAAAATGGCGTGATACCAACAGTTGTGAGAGCTCACCTTCAGCATCAGAGTGCTAATATCACATAATCTGCCGTTCCTGTGTCTCACGCCAGTGGTACACACCCTCCAAACCTGGCTAAAGAAAGGGACAAATGCAAATTCATGGCCATTGCAAATCCAAAGGATCTGCCTTATCGACTAATATAATATATGATAAGAATTGTAGCTGTTCTTATCAGCTACCATTTTTAGCGGAATCATTTGGATTAATGCCTACAAAATGAGTTACATTATGTAAATGGCAGCAGGATCTGTCCTGTTATGCCAGCCGAGCTTCCTTATTTCTGGTTCTAAGGTAAGTTTGGACAAAGAAGGATACTTCCTGACATCTCTGCATTTGAGTTACTTGTTGATCTCTACGACTAGTTCATTTACAAGTGAGCTGTTCTGGTTTGAAATGGTTTGTTGACCACTCCAACAAATGCTTGTTTTTTTCTCTCATACTTGATGTAATAAACTCTGTAGTGCTTTGGCTGAAAAGCTCCTTTAGTTTCATTACTCTGAGGAAAGAAAGTTGCTTTTAGCTTCGGTCCAGTGAAATTTATTACCTGGAGTCATTCAGTTATTGTGATTGAAATTTCCACTTCATAAGATGGCAACAGATATCAAATTTGCAAACCCTGTTGGGGCATTGGGATGTGGAAGTTGAATTGGGCAAAATCCTAATCTTCTGAATTGGATTCCACTTTTTTGACCTATTCATATGCAGCAATCTTTCAGTGAAGTACCATGAGCTGAGTTTGAACATAGAAAAAGCATGTGGAAAATGCTAGCACAAGATTAGTCCAAAGCTATTTATGTTGAATATAAACAGAAATAGTTCACCTCTGCTACCATTGTTCAGTCATTTTTTTCCCTCCACAGTCATGACTGTGGCAAAGATCTATTATTTTTAATTCTATTTCTAATTCTTGCAAGTGTTTTATTACCTTGCCCTACTTTTCGTCTTTGTCTGTTTTAAAAATCTTTGAGGAGTTATTACTGAGTGTTCAGCATCAGTGCTAAGTGCCAATGAATATGCTTTACAAGCTAAATCTAGGCTGTTGTGGTGCTTTAAGGGACATACAGTGCTCTGTCTTGTCCACCTTCTGAGGGAGAGGCACAATTGAGACAGTAGCTGATAGAAGAGTGGAAGAACATTGTGATCCTGTCCTTTTAACCTAAGAGGTTTGTGCACCTCAAAGAATAACCTTTTTTTTTTTATAAGAATGTGGCAAGTAAATGTATTTTTAATAGATCATTGTACTAGATAATCAATACCCTTTAGACTGTATCTGTATTCCTTAATATCAGAGAGAAATGGGAGTTACTGACCGAGCAGAAGAGGTTGGTTCCGTAATTTGACGATGCATTCTCACATTGTGTACGCAGTTCTCCTTCATTCCTGCCTGAGCCTCTAATGGAATATCAGGGGAGGTGTGGCTGATCTTCATGGAGGACTCTGGATAGGCTGTAGGATGACCCAGATAATCCTCACTGTAGTCATGGTCATTGGTCTCTGTGTCTGTGTAGTTCAGTGATTCTTGCTTGTTGTCTTTGCTCCCGAACGGCAGACCACGCTCTCGCCAAGGGATCCAACAAAGCTTCCACGACACGAACAGAGAGACACCAAACAGAGCAAGGCCACAGGCTGTGACAACTAGGGAGAGCAAGCTTACTGTGATATCTGCAAATAAGAAAAACACATGCACATCACATCTTTGTGCTCTTTGGAGCTCTTCATCTCCAAGGCATACAATATGGGAAGTAAACACCTCTGGATTTCAGATCTACAACGATTAAATTCTGGTCCCTGCAACAGTCAGAAAATAGAAACACATTATTTGTTCTGTTCTTCTTTTTTCTACCCCAACAAAACAATTTAACCTTGTTTGGAAATCAGTACAAGGTTCTTGATAGAACTTAGTTTGCATTTTCCTTCCCAATGCTGGATGAGATGAAGAGTCATTCTAAGGGCTGTTCACTTGTTCACTCAGCTTTCTACTGATGAAAGAGAAGTGCCTGCTGTACGTTTGGTCCTTTTGTTCTCCTTCTATGTAGTGCAGTTTCTTCCACTTCCTTTACCAGATCTTACTATTTTATCTTCCAGAGACGGTATTATAATTAAACACAATGAAAATATGCACACATGCATATACGTGACACAATTTTTTTTAGATATTCAACTGAAGTGTCTTGTTTGATTATTTTAATTCCCTTGTAATCTTAGGCTCATTCTTATCTTTGCAAATTGTTTTGGTCTATCAATACTTCACTTGTTACAATTTAGTTTAGGCACCAATATCTCCTTGAAACTGAGATTTTTCTGGTTTTATTTGTTTGTTTTTTTTTTTTAACAGAGCCTTTACAAAGCTCTTTTTTTTCTCTTTCCAAACTTCTGTTATAAAAATGTGGACTGTGGAGATGAGTTTTCTGTTGTTTTTCCCCACATTCCTTGCATCATCCTATTCCATAATCATATCAACACAATTGGGAGAGGCTTTTTCTGTTTTGCTTTGTTTTAAGTTGCACATTGGGAAAATGACTCAGTAGAACAGCTGCTTTTATGGTTTCAGTGTTCTTGAAATGAGTTTCTCTGTGGATTACACAATGCATCATGCCTTAAACACATTTAGTAAGAATTCTATTTTACTGCCTCAAATTATATCACAACCTGATCAAAGCAATTTTTCATGCTGCGTGTAGGTTCAGAATGTCAGGCTGCATCTCTTTAGCTAGCAGCTAGCATAAATTTTCAAAGGATGGCATGAGGCTGAAATGTACTGCTCCTACTAGGACAATTATTTTAGAATGACAATTAAGATGAAACTGCTTCAGTCCATTTGGGAAGAAAACAAAAAAGCAGAGTATCTTTTAAAAAAAGTGGAAAAAGTCAACCCCTTGTGCCCCTGCTGTGAGTCTCATTCTCCCTAGCCAGATAGATTATGTTTCTGCAGAGGGGGCAGTGACGCTACCATCAGTTTCGTACAGGATCTGTCCAGTTTATTTTGCATGCTGAAAACCAATTTGAAACAATTTTAGCAGCATGGCCCTTTCTGTTCTTCTCCCAGTCGTATGAAAGCAAAGCTCATTAACAGTGGGGACAGCACAGCAGCTGCTTGGAATTACAGGAAAGTTTCAGAGATGAAATTAATTAAAGAAATTCCTCCCGTGCATAAAAGGCAATTTGGGACAAAATAGAATGGTGGCTCGTGATATTTTTAGAATATTCACTGGTAAACAAGTCTGGCAGTGGAAGCAGAGCACAACCTCTCTGTTCAATTAAAAAGCAGAGGGGCAGGGATGCAGTAGTGAAAGAAGACCTGCAGGACAAAGCAATTTGTCTTGGATTCCCTGGAGGAGATGGAAGAAATACGTCAGAGGTCTTAAAAAATGTCACATTTTCAAAGAACTGATTCAAGTAAATGATCCAGCATGTGAAGAAATGAGAAGCTGGGAGCTGTCAGAACCAACCAGAAGGTACAAGGTGAGAACTGGAGAGTGCCCAGTGCCAAGGATGTGTGAAGGTAAGGAATGATTTGAAAGGTAGACCAATGGTCCCCTACCTTGACAATGACTTTAGCAGAGGACACAGTCATCTAGAGAACTGACATAGTGAGAAGAAACACATGAAAGCAACATGAACTACTTTTCATTTGGAGAGTTGGAAGGGCTTTATGACTATACCTCTGCATTTAATGATGTAACACTGGGAACCCTTGTCTCACAGCTTACTGGCAGAGCAGCTGGGTAATCAACAGATCAGGTAACTTGCCAAATCGCAGAATAAGAGGCAATTATTTTACAACATCTTGGTTTTACTTCTTTCTGACTCATTAGGAACCATTTTTGTGTGAAATTTTTGTTTCTGTAGGTGGAAAAGGGACAATCTTACTTCTATGAAAGACAGTGGAGCCAAAGGGTGGTGCTCTAACCTCCTACCTTTCATTGGGCACTACTTTTCAAACTACCTGGCTGGCAGATCTTGGCAGCTGGGCAGATCCAGTATGAATAGCTGGTGTGAGTGCAGTCCCAAGTGAAGAGATTTTTGGCTGCATCCTGATGCTGCTTTTACATTAGCCATTTGTACTGTTACATACTGTGTTTTCTATATAAGTTTTAGTCCATCTTTCCAGCTGTGTTTTTCTAAGCCTGTTTACCTGTATTCCCATGTTGTAGCAATACACTTGATGCCCGTGATTTCCTCTGCTTTATAATGAGTGCAGGGTAAGTCTTTACTTGTTTGTTCTTACAAGAATCAGAGATCTGCAGCACAGACAGTGTTCCTCAAAAATCCATCTGCTTCTCAATTCACTCTGCTTTCAAAAGAACTAGAGCAATGTCTTTTCCAGAGCAGTATCATATAAGTCTAAACCACAACTGTCAATCCAAGTGCAGGCAAGCACTGTAGGCAGGGCCGGGCAGTTTACAGGCAGGCATGGGCTTTGAGAGCAAGAAGGAAAGGTTTTTCAGTAGCTTTACAACATATAAATCCTGTGTGCCCATTCTGCCGTGTTTTTGACGATCATCTGTGCTCACTTTGACCATTTGGCCAGTTTTATTAGTGCATAACATATATCTATTCTCCATACCTACTCTGTACTGATACAAGCTCTTGATGCTCTGCAATGCAGAATCTTGGAAAGACAGGGAAGGCCCCTGTGCCACAAGTACTTGCATCGATCTCTTTCCTGGTACAGCCACAATGCCAGCCAAGTGTTCTGAGGTACTGATATGAATCTAAGTCAAAATTGCATAACTACAGCTTCTTAATCATGGCAAGAATGTGAGCTGAGCTCCCATATCCCAATATGGCAGAATGCCTGAACAGTATTATAATGTCTTGATAACAGGTAATGTGTTCCATAAAAAGTAAGCCCCTATTATTTGCTAAAAACATGTACTTTCAAAATGAGTTAAAGGAACCAATCAATGCAATTGCATATACATACAGTTAATTTTTATAAGCACAACCTCTGAAACTTCCTTCATACACCAATAAGGCAGGCCTTTGGATAGAAAATAAGAAGACAGATCTTCAGGCTGGTTTCAAACTAAACACTCCCGAGACTAGGGAGCTTCATCTAATTTTTTTGTCTATTAAGATTTTACCTTCATTGTTAGAGGACTTCAAAGACAGTGCCATTATTTCCATGCAGTTTTAACAACTCAGGTACTCGGCTTTGGTTTGCAAGGAAGGCCATGGACATGTCGGCTCCCTGAATAGCTTGCTCATGGCATGTCTTACAAATATTCTAATGTACTAATCAGGTTTTGAACAGCTTTTCATGTTTTAATGCTTTTTACTCTACTGACTTTCAATTTCTTATTAATCTCCTGTGCTTGTCAGCGTAATTATTGCTACCAAAAAATTAACAAATGCAATCCCAAAGTTAGAAACAATGCAGAAATAGCAAGTGAAACAGAATTTTCTACCTATGGTTCAGATCATCCCGGAGAGATAAGCATGGCCTTTCTTGCTGTGAGAGATATTACTACAACCACTTCTATGACAGCTTCATCAGAAAGAGTCAGTTTGGTTATGGAATCACTGCTGGATATTTTAAAATTTTTTTACTTACATTTTAAAGTAGATCTATTATACAAAAGAAGGGAAGACTCTCAGTCTTTATGTCAAGAGAATGTGTGACAGGAATATAAATTTTCTTGTCTTCAGATTACCCTATTAAATAGAATCATTGGGGCAGGAACCCTCCAGATCATCTAGTTCAACAACCTGCTCCAAGCAAGGTCATCTAAAGTAGGTGCCCAGAAAAAAATTTCTCCAAAGATGGAGACTCCACAGCCTCTGTGTGCAACCTACTCCAATGTTTGGCCACTCCCAAATAGGCCAATAACATAATTTTGTTTAGGTAAGTGTAAGATATTAAGTGGGTAACATTTTTTAGGTCACATTACAAAAATAACTATAAAGCTTTAAGATATGACTGTACTTTGTAGATTATCTAGTAAAAAAAATAAAATTATGCCTCTTTATTGCATAGACTTTTAATATAGGTCTACTGAACATAAGCTTTATATTGACTTTGAATGAAATCATAGATTGTTTTAAAAGAATTTGAATTAGTGTTGAATCTATGCATACTTATTGCATGTTTCTTGTTCAGTATTGGAGGTTGTAAGACCAAAGGTAAATGTATAATGATTCTATTCAAATTCTGACAGTAGAAAATTGCAGGCCATCTTCTGGCATAAACAGTTGTGCCTACAAATCTGATGCTGAAAAAAAATTAACAAAAAGTTAGACATGTGAAACCCAAAAACAATAGTGGTGGTTTTCTCTGTTCATATATGAAACAAGGAATAAAATAATGTTTTTTTCTTCTTGTGTTTATGAAGTTACCATTTGGATTGCTAAATATTACACTAAATCAAATATCTACATTAGCCAACAATAGCTAACACATATCAAAGCATGTGTATGGATATGCAACTAGACTAACAAACTCAAAAGGCACAAACTAAACTATATGGCTTCATCTGACTCCAAAAGATGCAAATAAGAACAAGCATATGAAGAACTAAAAACAACCAGGAACTTCTGATCAACCAGGCATAGACAGGACATTTGATCAAAGGAACTCCTGAACAACAATATAATTATTTGAGTAATGAAGTTGTTGGTTGCCTGGATGTGATTGGTGTTCTATCATATGAACTCTTTTCCCAACTGTCTGTAACCTAGTTTAACTTGAAGCTGACAGACTTTTACCAGTATTTTAGAAATCTTAACTGGGAGAGTTCTTTTATCAAGTTCTTAAATCTTTTTTCTTAATCTTCACAGAATCACAGAAAGTTAGGGGT
>NW_008589074.1:0-23301 GCF_000691845.1 Merops nubicus
ACATATTTATATGAAATCTAGTATAAATTATATTAATATAAATTATAGAAAACATGCTGTACTGCAACAAACAGATCTCAGGCAGATGGAATAAAATTACATATGGAAGTGTGCTGAAGACATGTTTTCACAAAGCATACTCCGTTATTTCTGCTTGTTGGAGACAGCCAGGCCAACTGCACCATGAGCTCATATCTGAACTCCCATGTGATGCAAAACAATGAACACTGCTTAGTACTGTTTTTCTCCAACCTGATCAGGAATAAAGCTTTGAGTTTGTCTAATCAATGCCAAAGACCAAATCATGGGGGGGCGGGGGGGGAAGAAGTAATTTATAGCCAATTAGATGATTTTCAAAATAATTCTGGAGGAGAGATCTAGGCAGAAAACAGAATGACCTTGAAGTTTGAAGATATAAAGATGCTCTAATGGCTAAGGAAGCATTGCAAGAAATGCCTAATACAGAGATTAATAAATATTAGTGAAAATTGTGAATAAATTGACTTTTAGGGCTCTTATAGTCTCACTCTGACAGAATAAAGTCAAACAACAATGCACTATTTTAATAAAAGGTAGTAAGTAAGATGCATGTGGTATGTTTTATGTATGAAGCTCTTTTAAATGTTCACGGAATAATATAAGAAAATCCATGTTGCATGAGAGCTCAGGCTACCCACATACAGCCAGTGCTTCTACCTGACCCTAGTTTAATTTTATGTTTAAACCAGCCCAGTACAGGCTTAAAACATCACAGACAAGAGTGCAAAATAAGGTTATGATCTGCAACTTGTTTTCTCCAAATACCAAAACACGCAAGGTGTAGTTTCAGATCGGTTATTCCTTTTCCAGCAAATTACTTTCTCTGTGATAACATCAGCAGTGGAAAGACTAATTTTAGCTGGAAAGTTCACAGAATCTTAGAGAGTCACAGCCACAGTCACAGCTAATTTGAGGCAGAGAAAGTTAAAACACTGTCAAAATATAAATGCTTCCTTTGGCTGATTCATTAGTTTGCATATCATAACAAGGACTTTGTGTTCTTGGGTAAGGTTAGTGCCTCGAGGACATCCTGCAGATGTGTGCATTCCCAGTCCGAATTTCTTTAATTTGTTATGCAAACATCAATTCTTTTTAAATACTGTAAAAAGAGAGACTTTTTTTATTGCAGCTAACAACCATCAGCATTAACAATAGCCACTCCTGTGATGCTGCTTTTTAGGATAAAGGAGGACACCATATTCTAAACAGATGTTTACATGTTAATGAATGTTATATTTCTCATTAGGAGGGGTTTAATTGGCAGACGAGGCCTGAAACAACTAGCAAGTGAACTCAGTAAGTCCTGCATCAAGTCAGGAGGCCTGGTATTTTTTGACACATTAACTATTTTTCCCCTCAAGGAAACTGTGAGCTTTAAAAACCTTAAACAGCCTAATGGCAGGAAAGTCTGATTCTGGCTTGTACTTTTTTTTTTCCCTTTTTCTTTCTATAGTTGTAGGTTAAAGGTATGAGACAAGGACAGAGCCAGCAGCAGAGGGCTGGATATTAGCAGAACTCTGAAAGAGCTGAAATTTGGGATTTTTTTACCTCAGAAAGGCAGCTGTGGCAGCTCCCCCACAAGCAAGGCAGCTCCCAGCTGTGCTTTGGATCAAGCGAACTGATCTTGGTGGTTGATTTGTCCGTATTATTTTACCCAGGCCACCCTGCCACTGGATTTTTGTTTCTCTGAGCCAGGGTGGGAGGGTAAGGGTGAGGAGACAGGCACTTGGGCAGTAGGAAGAGGCATCACAGGCCTGATTCCCTGGCCTCTCTCCCTGAAAAATCAGGCACTGGCTTGATGGGGGTCACTCACAGCTCCCCACCACCCCTTTGAGCCCCACAGGCTCACCTCCTCCCAGGCTGTCAGAAAGAAGGAGGAAAGAAGAGTGAGGACTTCTTTGGTGGCCTCTGTGGGGTCATTTCAAGCCAAATGCTCTTCTGCTTTGGGTCATGACTGCAGGGGCTTTTGGGGCTTTTTCTCAAGGCAGCTTAGAGGTGGCTCCCAGCTGGTGTTTGGTATCAGGGCAGCAGGATGTACACAGAGACAGAGTCCTCTCCCCCCAGTAGAGTTCCCGGGGCTTCCAGATGACCACGGGAGCACTAAGGGCTGTTGATCTGTGGGGTCCCAATCTGTTTTCCCAACCCATGTGAGGAGGAGGACAAAGACAGTTTGGTTCTCTCAGGGATTAATATTGTGTCATTTGATGCTGTGCATCTACACCTAGCTGAAGGACCTGAGGGCACTTGTCCCCTAAGTTCTGCCTTCAATGCACTTCTACCACGTGCTCATGCACCAGCAAAAACCACTCTCCCTGCCAGTTAGTGCCATACTCAGATGCTATGAGCCATGCTGGTCTTGTAGGCTTCATCCAGAGGGTGTCCAGGCCTCCTGATAATTTGCCAAGGAAATCGAAAGAACCCACAGGGACTGCCAGGGTTTCTCCTTTTAAGATAGCCAAGCCTGAGATACCAGATGCTTGCTGTCTTGCTCTATCAGTGCTGCCAGACAGAAGCAGAGTCGGCCAATGAGGGAGCAACGGCGAAGGCAAACAGACTGTCCTCCCAGCCCTGACCCCTGTAATCGCTTCCCCTCTCCTCTTTTATCCCGTGGCCTGGCGGATAATGGTGTAACATTTCCTTGTAGAGGAAAGTGGGATGCACATGAAACAGAGATGCTGCAGAAAGCAGATGCTGGAGGGGTCCTGACAGGAGTTTGATAGAAGGAGCCCATGGCGTTAATGGCAGGATTGAAGGAGGAGAATGGATGCAACTAGAACACCACAGAGATGCTTTAAAAGGCCACAGTATGCAGATGGTCTGGGCATTCCCACTTTGAGAGCCACAAGTGAGACAAACCCCTTATGGTACATACAAGCTTACCACATGAAAAGGAAAGAATTATTTTCATACATAGTATTTCAAGGATAAATTCATTAAATATTATGACGTTCTCATATTTTATGACAACATGGACCTTCTACACAGCAGAAGGGACAAGCAGATTCCACGAACAGACAGCCACATTTATGGCATCTGATAATGAGTTCTTGATCAGTGAACAGTGTTGTAGTGAGGAGGTCTGTTTAGTTTTGGGAGTCAGTGAACAGTGACAGGCAGAAGCATGCACTGGCCCAACCTTACACCAACATGCCTAGCTAAATTAATGCAAGTAATCTGTAGAGGACATTTTTATTTAAAGAATAATGTATTATTCACAATCATCTTTTTGTCTTCCCTTCTGTTTCCTGGAAGTGCAACTGCAGAAATGCAATGTTTGGCCCAAATTCTGTTCCTCTGTGAGGGATGGTAGGCTGCCATCTGTGCCAGGCTCTGGGTCTGATGTGGCACCAGTCTGGTTGGCAGTACCTGCAGCTTGGACAGGCTGCAGTGGTCCTTCCAAAGCAACTTCTGCAGCTGTTAATAGCTGGAACATGAAGATCACCTGGAAATAGTCTTATTGCCTCAGCTTAGACCATTAAGTGGATATAGTGATAGTTGTACCTATATATATATGTATATCTATACTGGTACTACTGCCACTGAGCCTAGTCATGTTTAGGCATTGATTTTCACTTCCACTTTCATGAAAACTTTGCAAAATTGTACTTCCTCTTGTTAATTTTTCAGACAGCTTTGGGTAACAGTGGAGACAAAATTTGCATTAAAGCAAATTTAAATCTCATTGACATGAGGGATTTGAAAGCTGGAATAAAGGAAAGGAGTAGAAGGCAGGTTTAATATAACTAAATAAATAAATCTAACTAAATCTAATGACTAAAGAAACTTCTCCATAAGGCTGGTTAACAGGCTATTTCAAAAAAGTCCTCATGAGTGAGAACAGGAAGACAAAATTATATCCTTAACAGTTGACCAAAAGGCTGGTACTGTAAAACTGTGTCCCTAAGTGAAAGAAAAGTAGAGGGTCCTAATAAACATGAATAAAAGGAAGACTTCCCGTGTTTCTTTCTCTAACTCAAGCATATGCTCATACAGCTGTTCTTTTGCATTGTGAATAGAGATATTCTTTCAGTGCTCGAAGAAGCAAAAAATTTCAGGGCTCCTTGGACATAATGCAGCAGATACAGTGTAGCCTGATGCATGTTAAAAGACTGATCCTAAATTGATTTGACCTAAATAGGAATTTGACCCTTACCAATGTCACCAAGCAGTACTCTTCCTCTTGCAACAGCGAGGCCAGCATGACACAGAGGTATCCTGGCACTGAGACCCCTGCTCCCTTCTGCAGTAGTGGATCAATGCTGCTCCAAAACACTGACCAGCTGCTTTCTCTGTCTAATAGTTTTTGGTTTGCAGTGCAGGCTCCTGAAGCACTGGACAAAGCAGAATGGCTCTGGCTGTAGCTTGCACGACACCTCCTTCTGACAATTAATAATTGGCCTTTTAAAATGTGATGTCATTCTGCTGTGTGTGCCCTAGAGAAGAGTCCCCTGGGCTGGGAGCCCCTGTTGCTCCGCTGCTGTTTTCTTTTACATGTCTCTGTTTAGGTGCAGTGCACAGAGGGATCAGACAACTTGAGGGTGCCTCAGTTTCCAAACCACATCTCAAAAAGCAATGAGTTGTTTCCCTCTTCTTGTTGTTTTTGACTTCACCCCTTCTCTCCCATCCACTTCCCCCAAGATACAAACAAACACCCATGGAAAACATCGTATGCTACTGGAAATCACTTTAAAATATCAGGGCAAGCCAGCTGTGACTCTGTGTAGTCAATAGGCAGGCTACAGTACTACACAGCTGATAAGAAATAAAACCCAATGTACAAGTCAGCCAGTCACATACTGAGGCAGAAGCACGGCTATCAGGTAAGCATAGCTCAGCTCTTTCAGGTACAGCATGGAGAAACCCTCCTTTCTGTCCATAGAAACTGTGTTCCAAATTTGCTCCTTCCCAATAGGAAATGTGGGGTAAACTGTCCTATATTGCAACAGGTTAGAGTTACAGACAGGTAATGACAATGCAAAGGCAATTTTCCTCTAAGAAAATACAATCCCCTGCATCTCTGTGAAGCTATATTATCCAAGGGACAAAACCTCTCATATTAATATACCATCATTTCATTCAAGAAGGGTCTGATGGGCCTGATACCACCCTCACCATAGTCTTTCCTATTAATCCAAGATATTACCTTTAGAAAAAAAGACTTACTGCAGCATTTTGAACCCTGTGTATTATTACAAGAGAAGTTAGAGTGTGATTGTCTTTCAGTTAATGATGTGGCAGGAGGTGGCTTTTTGCCAGGTTTAAGTTAGATTCCTTTTAAGTTGCAGCCTTTAAGATCCACCTGGACAAGCAATAATTAAAGGGAATAGCAAATTAAGTATATTAGGAAGGGGAAGTGATTTACTAACCAGGGGGAGAAATAATTTATTAGAAAAGAAAACTTCCCCTTTAAGCTGAGAGAGTCATATTACCTCTTTCACAAATCATTTGCTCTGGTGCTGGTAACTCACCTTCTAGCTTTTCCTCCTCCCTGAGAAGCCGCCTGCCCCACAAGTCTGCGGCTATTTCTTTCCCTGGGGCACCATTCCCTGGCATACGGGGCCCTCTGACATGAGCTTTCTGTTCCTGCTTAAGAAGACTTTCATTTTCCCTGCAAAATTATGTTGGGAAAGGGTGGAGGGATGGAGAAGAGAGCTGGGGAAACATTCTTGGCCAGCCTCTACGTGCTCTCAAGCGACAGAAATAACAACGGACACCTAGAGAGAGCAGCCTGATGCAGAGGACTCCCCGGAGGCTCCCATTCATGAACCAAGCCAAAAATATAGAGCTTAAGCCAATCGGCTTAAATTGAAATGCAAGAAGTCAAAAATCAAATTGGAGGCAGGTTGCTGTACCTTCTATCAGATGAGCAAGCAAGAGCAATATTCAAGTCATCCCAATTAATGTTTATTTCTTTAAAAACATTTTTCTGGAATGTATTATTTGGTCTCTGCACCACAGTTACATGTGAGACCCTGGTGTCCATGACAATTAAAAAACCCCATGTTTATCAAAATTCAGTCACAGTAGCACAACATAGCATGCAATTATAAACACAAAACAGATGCAACACCATCTTCTCTATAGTCAGCGAAGATTGCAATCTGCAAAACCATGGAAATTTGTGTCCTTGATTTAATGGTTTAAAATGCAGGAAAGCTGTTTACATTCACTGTCAAAATGTTTGCATTACATATGCTCGCTGCCCCTGAAGTGGAAATATTTTTCCACTAACATTGCAGAATAAGCACAAAATGAAGATGCACCACTCTTGCTAACAAAGTGCTGGCATAATGCAGTTTCACCTCTGCTAAAACATTTGTTAATGACTCATCAGACTGCGCTATTTGTTCCCTTTACCTTGGATCAGCTTCTTGAGAAATTTAGCATGATGCACATATTTTCAAGTCTCCACTGATCAGCTAGCCATTTGTACAATACTACAGGCACTGTTTTCACGTCCTAGCTATACTGTTGGTTTTTAAAAGTCCTTTATTGAAACCTTCAGATTAGACAACTGAATTTGGAAAAGGTGCAGGCACATTCCATGACACATGTTTAGAATCAAGTGGGTAAGCTGGATATTTTAAATTCTGTCTTCAGTTAAAAGGTACAGTGACAATTTTCAGGTGTTTGTAGGCTGAAACCAGAAAGGATTTAGGAATGCAAGTATTAAGGAGAGTCAATGGCATTTTTTTAAATCTCCAGCTAAGACATCAGTGAACATACATTGCAGACATGTAATATTCTGCTACCAGAAAGTCTTTTAAATGCATATCTAAATGCATAGACACAGTGTTGGTAATGCTAAAGTAAGTTGCTATAAAAATCAGAGTTTCTCACAAGCCTGCAAAAATTAATTTAATTTACATTGGCCCTGTACAGGCTTGCCTATCTTTTCTCACATTTTCCTCAGTTTCTATGGGACTATTCCCAAGGTTAAGCACATGTGCAGACCCAGAATCAAGGCCTTAGTGTTTTGTACTGGCTGTAGACTGGGATTCAGATACTCTTATCTGTCTGATTGCAAATTATTTCTTTGTACAGCTCAGCAACTGATGTAGCAGTACAACACAAAAGGCAGGTATATTCCTTCCAAAGTATACCAGGTTAATTTATTTTTGTTAACTATAGTTGAACAGGAATTGCTGTTAAGTTTGTTTCATCTTATGCAACTAAATTGAACGTGTGAAATACATAGCAATGATGAAATATTACGCAAGAGTTTTCCGCTGTTAAACCTTATCAAGAAAAGTACATTATTTAGGCAAATGCATTCTGTGAAAGTCTCTTGCAGTTTTGTTTGCTTAGCTTTTTACTGTGCGGTTTCTTTGCTTTTAAAGAAACAGAACATGGCTTAACAACTGAGCACATGGAGCAAATTCTGCAGATATTTTGGCTGCACTAAAGGCTTCTTTTGACTATATTAAAAAGTTTGTTGTCAAGAATATTTACTAACACATCCTCAAGCTGCTGTCCTACACCCAGCCAGCATCTGTTAACAACAATTTGCCTTTGGTTAAAAAAATATACAAAAAAAATAAAGCAAACAGTAATTTTTCCTAGTTAAGGCAAATACTATTTGACTGGAAGAATCTCTCCCTACCTGGTTCAACCAGGAAGCTGCAGCTTAGACAATTTGGATCTAAGTTTAGAGGCTTTACTATACTGCAACAACCTGGCATTGTGCTGTGCTTAAGCTGTATTATGCCCATCAGTCAAAGTACAGGATAGCCAGGATATGTGAACGGTTGCTACCCACACATGAACAGCAGCATGCATTTCTGCCACACTGCTGTTTAATAGGAATGAATCAGGCTTTCAATCTTTACAAGTGGGCATCTACACGGTGTGTTCACCGTGAACAGATTAAGTTAATAACTCTCATGTGTTCCTCATGGGGTAGAACAGAATATTTTGGAGACTTATACTCTATTTCTGAAGGTATCTGAACAATGTTCAAACAAACACATATTCAAACATGCATTTTTTGCCTGTCTGCTGAAGCTTACGTTGTATGAAGATGGCACACGTATTGAAACAGACGTGACTCATATGTGAATTGCACGTACACTTGGAGTAACGTATTTTAACGTACCAAAAATGCAATCCCCAGAGACAAATAGACTGAAATAGATCTTCAGCTGCTCAGACTACGAGTCTGTTCTCCATCCAAGTGAGCTGTTCTGTCCTGACTGCCTTGTGGCATTGCTGGTGGAACAGACGGGATGTTTCCAGAAAGTTTGTATTTCTCCTGTGTTCAATCACTCAAGACACTTTCTGTAAGAGAAAACATCATTTTAAAAACAAATTATTCACTAGTTTTTCATGCTGAGATGTCATAAATTATAGTACAAGCCTAAGATTACTATGTGAGAGTACTTTTAAGTTAAACGCCTTCTGACAGTTCACAAACAGCCCTTTTCATACAGTGTACGTCTACTTCCTATTTGTGGCATTTGCTTTCTCAAAGCTTTTTCTCTTTAATATTGGAAGATGCAGGAAGACAGTAAAAGAGCATGGGTAATGTCTAAAGAGACCAGCAGAAAATGTCTAAGATGAAACCTACTTGGTTTGCTATTTTGCCATGAATTCAAAACTTAGAGTGGGGTCACTAATTCTGTGGCCTTTCAACTACTCTCAGGGTGATTTATGGGTTTGTGCTGAAATGCTGTAGCAAACAATGTTTTTCCATGGTTGAAGCATGAAATAAGGTAGAACTTGAGTGTTTCCACTGGGCGTAGGTTTGAGTTTGGGAGAGTTTTGGAGTCCAAAATTTCAGACAGATTACTAAACTGTGAAGCATATACTTCCATGAGGGCTTGGCAAAAAAAAAAAGATTCAAATCAATGCTTTTCTGCAAATGCCACAAACTCAGCAACATCAAAGTACTTACAGACTCATACCACTTTTATTTAATTTGCCTTTCTGAAAGGAATCAAAAAAAGTCAAAGGCATTTTATCTCACTAGTTTCTTAATGGAATTATTCCATTAAGAGCATTTTGCATTTTCTTGCTCAAATTGCAGTTTCTTTCTGAGAGGACTGAAATCAAATGTCTTTTTGCATTTCAGCTGAGGCTTAAACTCATTTGTTTATTTGTTAGTTATCTTGACCAATATCCAGGAGTCAGCATCCCCTCTCCTAAAGAAATTCCAGAAGTCTTAGGCACAAAAGTCAAGCTTACTCTTTCTGTATGATGGAGTCCTGCATTCCTTGCATTATAGTGGCACGGAAACTAGCTCAGTCTTCTTGTTGTCTACAGTTTGATAATTAGGGGATGTTCCTTATGGGGAGCGTTGTGAGTTCGAGTACTTTCTGACCCCAGTCTCCTATTCCCTGGTTAAGCCTGGTAGTCCATTCCACTGAAAGCTGCCATGGTCTCCTGCAGTTCAGGTGCATAAAACTTGGAGAGTTTCAGGTTTTGACGACTACTCATACAGAAGTGCTGCAGGCTGCAAACTGCATCCTAAGTCCAAGAAAGGGGCAGGATTTTAGATTTCAAAGAACTTTGAAATATAAATATTCACAGCTGTGAAGCCTAGGAATATCCTAGGGAAGTACTCACCATGAGGTGCTGCAACACTTACCAACACTTAATAACCAAGACTTTTTGTTAGTTTGGGCCTTGCTTCTCAGGTTGTTCTTGGCCTTTACCTAAGCAAAAATTCTTTTAGGGCCCTCATTTGGAGACTAGTAAGTCTCATGCAGCTGTAGTCTCCCTCTGCATCCTTCCTTTCTTCCTGTGATTATCAAAGAGTACAAGATTTAGCAAGGAAAAGCAAACAAAAATATTGGGGCTAAAGAACTCAACTGAATTTTCTTGGTAACTGTATATAAATCCATTTTCCTTGTTGCCCAGTTCTATGATATCTACCTACTTGTACACCCCTGAAGGCCCCTAGTACAGACAGCCCAAGGTCATACAAGCAGGGTTTGAGAACAATCTTTTTTTCCCCTCTGTCCTTGTGAGTAGAAATGAAAAAGATTCCTTGCAGGTCTTCACCCTAACAGCGTCCTCAAAACTCCAACTGCAAAACTTTATAACAGAAACATAATTTTTTCCTCTCTGGCAGTCTCGTTTATCTATGGTCAATATTACATTTATTAGCAAACAAAAAAATGCAATCCTTCTGCACCATAATGCAAAAGAGAAATTTATGAATTTCATATGCTTAAGCACATTAATAAATAAAAATCCATTTGTAATGCCCAGGCAGATTTGTTGCTGAGTGTTTTTTATGCTGTAATGCAATTTTTAGTTAGCCTTGAAAGCTAGAGCTTGTTAGAAGCCTTGAAGTTTACTGAGTCCAGATTATCATCAAACTGTAGCCATAATCATGCCTCAGTGATTCAATATCTGAAGAGGCAGTCCTCAAAACAAAGATTCCCCACATTTCTCACATCAAAAAATGTTCAAATTGACATAAGCAATCCAGCACTTCACACAGAATGCAGGGATCATAAAAAATAGTTTATGGATAGCCAGAAAACATAAAGGCTACGTGTATTTTAAAAAGCAAGAGGAAAAAAAAAAAAACAAACCAGAACATCTATGTTTAAAGCTGTAGCTGTATCTAGTTACTTGATGGTTGTGCTGCAAACATCTTCCATTGCACTCTACATAGCAACAACCTGAGCATTCTCCCTTCCTTCAAGATGGTATCCAAGTGACAAGAGATACTAAAGAATTAATAAAAATGCAACAGGGAGCTGATTTAAGTGTCTCACTTGCACCAGCTAAAATAATTTCCTTCCACTGCACAGAGTGGTTGTGATGGGAGAGCTTTACTCTAATGATGGTAGAAACAATATCACAAAGAAAATAAAGAAAAATTTACTACTGTGACATTTAAGCATAATATTTAAAAGCAGTGATGTGAATTATTGATCTCACCTGTTAATAGGTACTATACATTTATTCTCAAAAAGCATTTGTGGAATAAAATGCTCTTTCTTTCTTTCCAGTTATCTTGTATATTCATTACAAGGATAAATTGATCCCTACCTAAAACAACTTTGTGGGTTCAGGAGGATTTGAGAACCACGGTGCAGCTAGAAGGCTGGGGACCTTTGTTTGAAATTGAGAATAACTTTTTGCCTGGTGAGGTTAGTCTATTAGTCTGACTACAGATTTTCAGGCTTGATGACAATAAGTTGTCACTTAATGCCACTTTATTTCTTTCACCACTTGTTAACGGGATCCAGGACTACCTTCAAGCACTGGGCGGGGGACAAACACACAAAAACGAGTGCATTGGTGTGTTTCCTTGAGAAGTGTAGGTAGAGATATGACAGTTTCTATGGTAACAACAAGACTTTTTTATGACTAACAGAAAAATAGGTGTTGAGATAACTTCTTGTAAATTGTCAGTGCATAAGTTATTTCTAGTCTCAGACACTGCTTTAAATTAATGTACGTTTAATTTGCAAGTAATGGAACAAGGTTCTTTAGGTGCTATACCCTTCTCAGTTATTTAAGGAAAGGTGTTTACTTTTAGGTATTTATTAGGAATAAAAAAAGCTGTGATGAGTCAGTGGAAAAATATTCTACAAGGAAAGCTTCCTGGTAGTATCGCATTGTATTATTTTGTAATAGGGTGATTAATTTATTGTTTATCAAAAGAACTCACTGCCGAGTTGAAACACTAAGGAAAGTTCAAATAAGCATAATGAAACTGCAGTTTAATTCCAGATGGTGATTTTGTACAACACCAAGAAATCCTACTTTTGGCAGGTCAATAGCTACCATGACATCCAGACATGTTATTGTCATTATTTGTAAAAATGCCATTTCACAGGCAAAATAATATGACCAGACAAGGCTTCTGTATGCTGCCTGAATGGGATGCTAGAGCTGCCCATAGAGCAAGATCCTAGCTGGGACAATTCTCCCAGTTAGAGGGGAAAACCAAGAAATTGTTCACAAGCATATCTTTTACACAGAAGCATTTAAATAGTCACATTTTCAGCCAGCTTTACACCTGATGTAGAGGGTCCTGTTTGAACAGCTCACGACACTGGTAGGAATAGGGGCAGGTTGAGACAGAAGAGGGAATGGTTGCAGTACTCTATATTCTCTATATTATGGGTTGTATATCCTTCACAAATTGGGTCAGTCATTTCTATCAACTCTAATTCATGTAAGCAGGGCACGCATAAGTTCAAAGCAGCCCAGGAACTACAAGTTGTAAGATGACTTAATGGTTTTCCTGGGCTTTGAGGCTGTAATGTACTGTTTGATTAATAGAGCCCAAAAGGTGACCAGACTTACAGTGATTTTACTTCTTTTCTCAAGCCTATAGATTGAGCAAAACTTTATGCAGTCAGCCTTGTAAATGGTCAGAGTAAAGTCTGTAGCATCTCAAGGTTTGTAACCTGTCTCTTCTCACTGTCTTGCAAATAATAGTAATAATAGCTTGTCCATCCTCTTATTCTTTACAGAACAATATGATGGCTCCTTTGCCTCATAAGAGAAAGAAGTCCTGCAAACAATAATTGAAGCACAGCGAGCTGATGGGAGCTGCTGGAAGCTCTAAACTGAGCAGCCATTACTTCTCTGTTGAAAAATGTTTCTAAAAGTAAGTCTCTGTTTATGGATGGTACTTATCTGACTCCATTACAGTGCTCTCTGAACAAATCATAGCTTTCAATAGGATAATCTTTGAGACAGGTAAACATCATTATTTTACAGACACACAATCTTGCAGGCACAGAATTGAGAATTTTTTTTTGTTCTTACTACAAAATTTTATAGGTCATGCCTGAATCCACATTTATTTTGAAGCCAGATAAAATCCTGAACTTCTGTTAGTCAGGTCAGACCAGTTCTTCCAGCAGCACAAGGCCTGCATAGTAGAGGTCCACTTCTATCACACTTCTATAGGCTCTCCTGTGTAGATATTACCCGTGTCTCTACAATAAGTGTTTCATTAACAAGCCCACAATCACACTACTGCTTTTGCAAGATTTCACTAGTTCTACTTTTCAGCTTGGAGGTTATGGGCTACTGTCATGATCAGTATGGCCTTTGAAACCCCCAGTGTGATTTAGAAACGTTTTTTTTTATTTATCCAGCTTTGTGAGTTCAGAGTAATCATGCACACAAAGCAACTTGAGCTTGAATAGTTGCCTGAACCAGCAAAAAAAAAATCATACACAAACCAGTATCTAGAAAAAAAAAACAAAACCAAAACCAAACCAACCCCACCAAAACCCATTGGAAAATGTCAAAGAAAACATGGAAGGAAAAGAGGAACAGACAGTGGAACTACCACTGTAAATGTATTTGATGGTGCTTTACAAGCCACATGGTACTCAAGTTTTACAAGAGAATTCTTGAGATTTTAAGGGGAGAAAAGCAAATAAAATGAATGGAAAATCAGTAAGTGAACTAAGATGTCATCCAGCTCCTCCAATAGCAAGAAGAACTCCTTCAAAATACCATGAGTGAAAGTTTGCAAAGGATGATGTACAAACAGTCATTATACTGTGTAGACAACTTCTTGTTCCTAGTATCTTCCAGATTTCAACATCTTGTACTTTCTACTGAGAATGTTTGCATGAACTGTAAAACTGTCATTTCCATGCAGCACTAGTGAATGATAAGGAGTACTATGAGCACTTGCAATGATCGCTGATGTAGATTGAAACAACCAGAATTTTGCCATTTGTTTTTGTTTTGTTTGTTTGTGGAACAATGGAGTCTCATTTTGATACATAGACAAGAATTTTTTCCCTTATAATTGAACTATAATGAGTGAGCAACATAAAATGAACAAAAAGAAGTAAATAAACAGCAGTTCCATGAATATGTAGCTCCTCAGTACGATTAATAAAGGTTCTTAACAGTTATTATTGACCACATAATGCATATTAGGAAAGCATCTCCTGCTGTCCAGCTCTTCTTATGGCCATCAGCCACACAGGACTTGGAGAGGTTTTGGCAAGTGCCTTAGTGCTTATCTTCCCTAAATCCTTCTTCTTTCACCCAATGGAATTTCTCTGCTTTATATACACTCATAACCATTTTGTTTAGCAACAGTCAGCAGTCACAAGATTAAAAGTTTTGAGCCCACTAACATCTCAGCTAATCATAACTCATTTCCACCATCATTTTTGTCTGACCACTGTACTTTCTTCCACTACCTCCCACCAGCACAGAAAATAGCTAAACTGTCCAGGTCCTTATGAGTCAGAGGAGTGAAAAGGTAGGCTTGGTCCTTAAGAACCACAGTTAGTGTTGCAGCAGCACCTAAACATCTGTATACACTGACTAGGGTAAAATGTCAATTCGCAGCTTTTCAATTAGTCATGCAGCTTCTCAGATTAATGAGCAAAATACCTTAATGAATCACCAGTGCCAGTTCTGTGTAGCTGCTCAGAACGTGGAAAGAAAAAAAAAAATCAAAGTATCTCCTAAATTCTTACCTCAGGACAGTTCACTGAATCAGTCAGTGCTTGCATTTCTTTCACTTAGCTGAATCAAAGCTTTCTTAAAGGTCTTGGGTAGCTCAGCAGAGTCAACTTTCTCTGTAGTTTTAACTCAGACTGAACAGAGTGATAGAGACTAACTAAGAAGAGTTGCAACCTTCCTCCCTTTCTCACCCCACTGCCTCTGCACTACCACTTGAATTTTGTCCTGCTTCCTTTAGGTGAAGAGGTTGGGCTGGGCTTGGTACCCAACCCTAGGAACGCTGCTTTCAACAGCTCAGCATCCCATCCTTGGGTGATTGTCCTATACCTGTGCCACAGACTGCTTGGAGCTCTTTTCAGCAGCCCAGAAGGGCCACTCACTCCCACGCAGCTGGTCACTGATGCTGTAGCATCTGCTGACTGGCAGCTCCTGCCTGTATCACCCTCTTGTTTTTTCAGTGCCACGTGAGCAAGGGCACCTGGGTCTCTCTCTCCAAAACTAAAAAGATTCCAGCTATTCTTCTCTATCCAAGCTGTTAAGCAGTGATACAGTTTATGGTTTATTCTTTCTGAATGAAAGAAATGTCAAGCTCTAGACACAGCCTTGAACTACTGTAGCAATAGTGCTGAATCTCACAGGACTCTTGAATATAAAGACCTGCAAAGGATTAAAAACTAAGTAAAAGAAAAAGGCATGAGGTGCACATGGTTGTGTTTATCATGAAAGAGAAATGACAGTAAATAAATGGAATATATCTTTATGCTGAAGAAGTATCTTCAAAATTTCTCTTGTGAGGATTTTTGTAGTGATTTGAAGACACAATTACCTTTCTTTTATGAATTTTTTTTTTTTTACCCCAAGGCACTTACCCTGGAGTTACTTGCAAAAGTATTCATATTATTTCCAGCTTAGGAACTGGGGCAAACATTAGGTCCTGGTCCTAAAAGTCCTTCTACACGTGGCTAGCTTTATAAGCATGAGTAGTAGTTCTGTTGGCTTGCAGGAGGTTTGACTAAGGGTTGCATAAACCTATAGGTAATATTATCTTTCTGACAACTGAAAAGATCTGCTGAATCTTTTGAGGTTAACCTACCAGTGATAAAACTGGGTCATAGTCATCTGTTGATCAGCTATGCTACTTAACCTGGTGCATAATGATCTTATGATAGGATATGCAAAATCTTTATTCCTTAAACAGTCGTTCGAACACTGTAATTGTAAAAAGGAAGGTACCTTGTAATTTGGTTCCCCAGTTTTCATGGGTCTTTTACCAGACTGAAAGTTAGACATTATTTTCCTCCCGTTGTCTGAATGCCAAGCTGAGCATGTTTAATGCTGGTATTGCTTTGAGTTACATGCATGCTAATCACTACCATCACAACTGGTAGCATTGTGGAAACACACAAAGTGGTGCACTGCAGGTACCAATCTGTCAGTCATTGCTTAAACATGTTTGGTGTGGTGTCATTTCTGTAAGATGGTCACAGTTCCTCTACATGAACAAAAATAACTTTATGTGGAATAGGGAAGACAGGGTTTTCTGCACTCTTCCAATTGCATTTCACCTGCTCAAAATGTCCTCACAAGAGTGTGTAGAAACAGCAGTTGGGAAAGGAGTTCTTGGTGTTTTGTTTTGTCCCCAAAAAGCCCAAAATCTATGGGCTTCTTCCAGGCAAGATTTCTGATTTTATTAATTGGAAAATAAGGTTTAGGGGTTTTTGAGGATTTCTCAAAATTCTGGTCTCCAAACCAGTGATGACCTTCATCAGTTGTTGTTTTCCAAAAATGTGCTTTCACAACTGTTAAGTAGCAAGAAATTGTGGCATTCTGAACTTTTTTAAAACCTGTTTTTAGAATTTAAGTGTGAACACCAAGTGCATTATGATGGTTGCATTCCTAAGGAACAGTTTCAATGTGCTTTATTTTCAGATCCCACTTAGTGCTTCTCCTGACTCCTCACCCTGATCAGTCTGCCTGCAAGAATCATCTTCTCAAAAAGCTTCGGATTTAAATTGGTTTTCCTCCCATTTCCCTCCCTCTCTGAAAATCAGCCTTGGGCCATTGTTTGCTTCAGGAGCTCTCCCCAGGATGGGTGCAATTCAGCCCACCCACCCCTCACTGTTCAGCAGATGCAGTGCTAACCTGGGGCTGGGGGGCTGCACTTGCTCCCTTGCAGACATTAAGCAGTAGCCAACAGCAGCAGAAATTTATTCACATTATGCTGACCCAATAAATAAAACTGACCTTGACTCTGTAACTTGGAGTCAATCAAAAGGACGTAGAAAAATGTATTGGGAATGAAAGAAACCAAATCGTAAACAGATAGAGACATGAGAGCTATCTTTTATGACTTGTGAAAATAAGGGGGAGACCAAATAAGTGGTAAATGTAGTGGTGATAAAACTTCCTCAAAGGTGTGTCCATGGGGCATTTCAACAGTTTTTATTCCATTAGTTAAAACTTGTCACAATATGAAATCTAAGAAGAGCTCATTTTTTTTCCCCTGAAATAGTTCTTCAGATTATCCTGCCAGTTTCAAAGAAAATCTTTTTCTGTCAGAATGGTTTAAGCCAGATTAAGAATAAACTGCCATAAATGCACAGTTTTTTCTCTAAAATAAAACCAACTAAATAAATAAAAGAGTAAGACTTTCTGGGTGCATGGAACTTGACCAAAAAAAAAAAAAAGCATTTGAAAGTATGTCCCAGACCTCAGCATTAGCTCTTGGCTTCTCTGCACTGAAAAAGAAAATTAACTGGTTTAAGAAACGCATATGAAATTTCCCATCTGGCTAACAACATGGATGTTTCTGCTCACTGTGACAATCTGAAAACACTGCTGAGATGTTTTAAAGTTGGTGTTTATACCTAAAAAGCCAAACCTTCCACAGCTAAGGTGGCCCTCCCTGCTTCCCTAAGATATAAATTAAGACAAAAAAGTACATCAGAAACTAATTTTTAAAGGTGCACAGCCATGTTATATGTGTTTTGGTAAAGTGCTCTTTAAAATCCATCTTCTTATGCTGATGCAAGTATTTAATTTCAGATTTGTTCTTTTCGTCCATCAAGGAATATTTAATAATTGGGTTTAAAGCACATAAATCTGTTGTTTGTATTTACTTGCTAATCAGCTTAGCATTGCTGAATACATGTGTCACGTGAAGGTGTACTGCTACAGTTCTTAACTTTCAAAGGCTTGAGGTACTTTGGAAAAACTGATGATGTTATGACAGACAGGTAAAGAGCACCATAAAGCTGTCTGCTAGATACGGTGTATGCAGAAGCAATTTGCCTTCTAAAACTCTGAACATGATATTCTCTAATATTTCCTGGCAGATCTTCAGTAGCTAGAAAATAAGCATTTCCATATGTAAGAAAATATTCCTTTGAAATGTAGATTTTTCTTTACAAGAAAAGAACATGGAGAGAATTGCATTTTTTAGCTAAGGGTTCATTATTATTTATTTTGCTGCTTTGAAAAATGTTGTGCATTTCCCATACAGCACTTAGGTGATAATTGCAATTCTAGTTTGAGCTAAATTACTCTTAACAAACCTCCTAGCTGAACCTTGTCCACTAAGAATAATCTCTCAATAAATAAATTTAGGCTAATACTTTAGCTCATTATAGTATATTTGGACTATATTAAGTTCAATATAATGCAGCATACCTTCCTGCATTTATCTAAAATTTAAAATATGTTCACAACACTGTCTCCCTCTTCCACTGCTTTTATAGGGTGTTTTCCCCTTTAAGGAGAGCAGTTTAAAATGGTTGCTAGTCATCTCAATTGCTGCAACCACATGATGCAATCTATTGTCAAATTAGTGGGTGGCAGCAAGTGGAAACAGATTTCACCAGCAATAAAGCCCGTCACATGATTTCATCTGTTTGCAGTCATACAATCTCTTAGCCTGTTCCTCCTGTTTGATCCGAAGGCCCTGTCCACATGGAAGCTGATCTTTGCTATTTTAAAGACGACTGCTAAACAACAGGGTTTGTCTTTGTGGTTGGTTTTCACTAAATGGTGTTTTAGAAGTACACAGAAAATTTTGCATTTTTTTTAAAAGTGGGCCAAATGCATAAATGTTTTGCCAAACTAAACTTAAACAAAATAGAAATGAAATATTTGTAAAAAAGACCCACTCTAATTAAAGTCTTAGAAAAGGTTATACTTTTAAAAGCTGAGCCTACTGTACATATGTATAACATATAGATGAAAACTATCTGCAGTACAAATAAAGTAATCTCTCTAGTATTAAGTTAGCACTGATCACATACGGATCAGCAGAAAGATGGGAAGGAGCAAAGGTGAACAACCACTTGGTATAAAAATAGCTACAAACTTGTTATGTAGATAGAAAATTAAAATATTTCTAACCAGAAGCATTTTGGTTTTCTTAGAGAACAGTGTTATGAGATGTGGCTTCTAATTTTAAGTGCCATTAAAGTCACTGTCACGAATTATAAAGCAAATCAGGTCTTCTTGGTTCTTTCTAGGTTTACAAAACACCTTCAGCCCTGCCTGATCCAGCAGAGCAAACAAATTCCAGATCCCAGGGCCAAGGTCTTGGATTTTCACATTCATCCTGAAATGACAGTACAAGGGATAGTGGGGAGTGGGAAGCACAGACATAGCAATGAAAAGATTGGTAGAAAGCCATGGTGAGGATGCCAGAAGACAGAAGTTTGCCCTCTCCTCTGTATACCACACCTGAAAGCCAAGTGAAGCAGTCACAGGGACTCAGGGACTCTCCCACCCTCATACCACAGGCATTTTCTATTTCCCAAAAGAGTTCTGGAGGAGAGCAATTGTCTTGTGCACTAATAACCGATGGGCAAGAGCATTTGTCAAGGAGTGCAAGTTCTCTTCTGACATGTCAACACCAGGGAAACGTGGTTTCTCATAGCCCCCTGCCCAGGGCTAGGCCTTTAACAAAACAAGGCTGCATAACTAATGGTCTGCGCTATTGCTCTACAATAACTATCTATCCCAGTTTGAAATAAGGACAAGTGTAATGTTCTTCAGAAATAGCTCTCGGCACCCTGGACCACCAGCCGAACATTGATTATTCGTGAATAATGTGATTCCCTCTTAATAGGCTGGTCAGTTAAATTAAACATAAATATTTGTGCTGTCAAATAACATTCAAAGGCCAATGCATAAATTTTTCTGGAGAAGTAAATGTCACAGACTGTTTTGGAGAACTGCGAGGTAATGTGCAGATCAATATGTTCACTATTTCCTTAACAACTATGGAAATGCTGGATACAATGCACAGCATGTGTTTGAATTTCTCAACCCTTACTCAGATCAACTTTGGCTACAAAAGGAACCTAGATATAAAATCTATCTGACAACACCTAATGCTGCATCCTCTGTAAACTCTTTCCATTGAAATTGGGTTGTGTTGCAGGGTAAGAAATAGGAAAGCCTGAAAAAACAGCACTGGATCTAAATGTGGGTCAAATTCAGAAAACCACTGAAGCCTATACTTAACTTTGCTTTGGTCTTAAGCTCCAATAAAGCTAAGCACGTGCTTACATGTTTGTTTAGTATATCTGCTAGCTTCACTGCTAAGAGTACTTTATTAGTGAGGTAGTTTCACAGACAAAGAAATACAATAAACTTGAGAGACGATAAGAGACATAAGTCCCCAATTTCACTTGAAGGCCTTCTTTTTGTGTATGTAGTCATTCACGTAAAAAGATCTGTATTTAATTGTATTTCACTTCATTTCAAACATATCTGTATTTCATGTAGTCATTCTTGTAAACAGATCTGCTTGCAAAAAAAAATATGTATGCACAAAGATGAAGTATTTGCACATCTAAGGACCCATTTTGCATGGGCAAATAGTTGTTTACATGCACGGATGAAAAATAGGGATACGTAGATATGCAAGTGACTCTGAAAACTTGACACACATTGCCTTAAAGGATAAACCTGGAAGAAAGTCAACAGGCAAGAATTATCCAATTAAAAGTCCACAGTAGTTTATGCATTTGGAATTAGTTCTAAAGGCTCTGCAGGAAGAATCTATTGCAGTAAACATTTCATCGTCACTAATTCTGTCCAGATCCATTTGAAGCATATCCCCTTCTGAACATCCATTAATACATTTTGAATTGAGAGGAAAATCAGCAAACCATTTGTTCAGAAAGTTGCCAAAATAAGTTTGATCTCAAGTCACGCATAGTGGAAAAATATCAGGACTTTATTCACTCTCAAGAAAAGAAAAACAACATAAAAAAAAAAAACTACAGCGGATCTGAGAGCAAAATCTGGCTCTTGGTATTATAAAACAAACAAAAAAAAAAAAAACATGCACTGGTTGCCATAGAGAACACCTCTTACTTTCAACAACTACAGATGTGGTGGGGTTGAAGTGAATATGTATGTCCGATAATATTTAACAGCTATTTAAAAGATGTATAAAAGTGATCTGAGATATTAAAAAGAAACTTAGATAGTTTTGAGTTATGCACTGACTACTCAAAGGAATATAGAAGCATTCCACAAATAACTGAGACTTAAGTAACCTTAAACAAAACAGTTGGCCGAACAGTAGTGTCTGTTTACAGATTATACATTAGAAACAGTAAAATAAAACATGCATTAAACAATAGTCAAATGTAAGGGGTTTACACATAGCTGTCTGATCTCGCTGTGTGGAAACCATGAAAGAAAGCCTGCAGTCACTAATGAGAGGGAAAGAATCTTACCACTTCATGGAGTAAAGAAAGTTCACTGCCAAAGCATCCTTATCTTATTCCCCACCTAGATCAGTGCCTTTTTTGTCATGTTATGTCCCTCCCACATAAGTAAAGCTAACTGCACAGGTCTTCCTTAGTAAAACAGGTAGTATAATGTGGTCAAAAACTCCCCACTGCAAGCTATTAATACTTAACGCTTAGATTGCAGTAGTGCCAAGAAGCCACTGAACAAGGCTACATCATTCTAGGTTTAAGACAAAAATAGAGAAGTAACAGTCTGTGCCTCAAAGAGTTCAGATTCATTTATATGGCCCCATCAAGTAATTTCTGTACCATTTTCTAGATTTATCTCCTATACAATGCAGGCCCAAGTTCATTTTTGAAAGCCATTTTTATGAGGGCTTGGGTTTAGCTGCCTTCTTCAGCTCACCTTCATGCCCCTTTTTGGGGCCTGCTGGCAGGTAGGAAGTGGGAGTGAATGGGAACAGAGCCAAGGTGGGCTCCAGAGAGAAGACGCAGTAGCCATGCCACATGGGCCAAGCAGGACTGTCTCACATGTAAAGCCACCACACAGGCCTCCACACAAAGATGTGCTCCACAAGCTCGTGTTCCATAGCTTACCAAGGTGAAGACTTAAGAGAACATAAATATATCTCCATAAATATAACATGAGGACTAATATCAGGGACAAGGGCTACTAATGCTAAGAATGATTTTGGCAGAAGAAGAAATGGCTAGGAAATAGCCAGGGCGTTCAGAATCCATTCCTCAGACATCAGCAGAATGAGTTTCGGAGCAGCCAGCTTTCAGAAAGAAAAAAAAGGGGGCAAAATCTTCAGGTATTTATAAGGCAAAGCACAAGCCATTCATGAAAAGCCCAGTGTGCTGTGATCACCTGGAACAGCAGAAGACCAGCTTCCACGAGCATGAGTTCAGGCTTCTAACGGGTATTTTCTATAGCATTCATGTGTTTATTATTCTCAGACAATCCAGGATTCACACGATGTTGACAACGGTAATATATTCTTTGTAAATTGCAATTGGATCTTTGAATCTCCAGACAGTTGAGAAACTAGTTTCTCTCACCTGTTTAATTAACCATGTCATGTTCTCCAAAGAGAATTAATTGTCTCAGTGAAGCAGTAAGGAGACTCAAAGGTTCAAAAGAAGAATAAATATGAACACGCAGCAGAGTAAACATTTATCCAATAAACATTTTCACAGCTGAGTTTCAAACTTCTCATGTTCCAGCTTCTTATATTTTATAATCTCATCCCACTTTGTCCTGGCACCACATCTCTTTAAGATATGCCTCATGGGAAAACACTGCCTTGGTAATCAAAACATTTAGACTGTGAAAGAAATATAAAACAATTCTCAAGGAAGTTTTATGGCACAGTGACTGCTCCGAGGCCAAATTGTAACTTTTCCTTGCGTGGTCCTTAACAATTGGTGAATAGAGTTGTTTTTATATCAGGCTAATCCTACCCTGATCAACTCAAATTTTGGCAGATGTTCCCTCTGAGTAGAAGCCAGTAACTCTCTTGGTGAGAAGTGCAGTGCGTCTTCTTGTTCCCTCTTCTGCCCCTGTGACTGGCTGTTGCTGCCTTCTGTAGCCAGAGTTAACCCTAAAAGTCTCAATTTTGTTAAAATTGAAACAGCTTGCCCTTTTTTTTTTTTTTTTTTTGTAACTGCTTTCATTTCTGCTTTTACCACTATTTTTTTTTTTAGTAATACTCTGAGAATGGAGTAAACAGTTACACGTGAAAAGGAGAAATGAAAATGGTCTTCAGATAGCTGCTCCTACAGTGGAAAGCATTTTTAGTGTTCAGCTGTGGTTACATGGTGGAAGAAAACCTTTGGGTATCTGTGAGATGGCTGACGTGGCAATCATTGAAATGATGATGTTAATCATTGTCAATTCAATCCTGAGAGGGCTGAGGCCCTTTCCAAAGATGCTGAAAATTTCTAATTCTCTGTAACATGATTCTACATCGAATGTTAAAGTCCAGCATTTAGCCTCTAAGATGAGCAACTTCTTTAGAAAAATGGATTTGGATAAAAAATGAAAAATATACATGCATTTCAATGAGAAGAGCTTCACATTGGGGGGGGGGGGAACAAGTTTACGTCT
>NW_008589074.1:23332-78140 GCF_000691845.1 Merops nubicus
TGTATTCTGTCTTTGGAATTATATTCTTAATTTCGCAAGCTTCATACTTAGAGCCTTGAATATTTCTTAGTCCTTAGAAAAACTGTTGCAGTACCTGCATTTCGAAACAGGTTTTAGCTCTGGTCTCATCAAAGGTTTTCCATCCCTTTAGGTCAGATATTAAAAAAACAGACCAATATACCATAGCTTCAGTGAAGTCAATGGAGGTAAGCCATTTATCATCACCAGCTAAAGGTCCTTTTTGCATATTTCAGCTCTAAAGAGCAGTAAATCTTACAGGAAAAAAATAGACAGCAGGCTGTCAGATAAGTTTATTTTCAAAACCTGATGATATATTAAGTATGGTTTAAATTTTGCATTAGTCAAACAAAAACCAGAAACACTTGCCTTTAGTTTGTTCCATTTTGGCATGGTTCAGAGTAAATCCTGCATGACTGATCAATACTTTAATAATTTGATGTCTGTATGTCTTTGCACTTTTTCTTCTACTCGTGCTTCTGCATTTGTGTGTCTGTATTTGAATCTGCTCCTGTCCTCCTTAACTAGATGGCAAAACTTGTACAGATGACATTTCCTGGTTTTCTGAGCAGCAAAGATCAGGCAGCCCCTGTGCAGTCGAGGGCGTCCAGCCCTTCTGAAATCAAGCTCCAGATGTCAGAGGGCTTCAGCAACGGAGCAGACTATATAGACACCCTTGCAAGATCCAGCCCTTTCAGATGAACAGAAATGCAGAATTCCCCTGTATATGAATACAGGGGAATCAGAAAGTCCAAGGAGCCATCTGATTTTCTTTGCTGAAGAGTAACCCAGTGCTTGGAGGACCTCACCAACACACCTCCAAACCATCCCAGTGGGCAGTGTTGGAGGGTCATGCATCTACCCTAACTAAACCGTGTAGGTACAACTGGTGGTACAGCTCACCTTCTCTTCTTGAGCTGGTGACTGCAAGAGGCAAGACTGTGATTGTTGCTTGTTGAATACGTGCCAGAGGAGAGGAAGGCTTTGAGCTTCCTGCCTCCCCTTACTCACACACCTGCTCCCAGGCAGCCACAGTCTGGCCATCAGTAAAAGCAATAATCTCTGCAGCATGAGAAATACGCAGGCTCCCTAACCTCATGTGTACCAGAGAACCATTGTGAGGGACTGATTAAGTGATTTTTTTTAAAGATGTGCTTATAAATCATTAAAGTGACAAGGTACAGTCTTGGGGGTTGTTTTGCGAGCTAGAATGGGAATTGTAATATCTGTATTTCAAAACACATACTCACCCTTATGCTCCTATTTTCTGTGGATGGCATCCAAATTTAACCTTTCATGTTTTGAAGAGCAGTGTCTTATATTTACTTGGTAGAATAAGCAAACAGCTGACTACAGCAAATCCAGGGAGCTCTTTTAAACTATCCACTAACATCAAGATAAGTGCATTTCAAACCTCCCCCAGGAACTTCAGAAATACACCACTTACCTGCTACCAGCTGTTTCACTTACTTTTGTTTTAGTGGAGCTGGCACAGGCTCATCTCAATGCTTTGTGAACCCCGAAGTCTGAAACCCACCCCGCCTCTGTTGTGTTGAACACAGGGGAAAAAGGCAAGCTGAGAGGTGCCAAAAGGCTGCAGTAACAAACTAGGGAGGTCTAGAGCTTAGCTCTCCAGGGGCTTTTGTATAGTGGCTGTGGGAATGGCTCCAGCTCTGGTGCTCATGGGAGGAATGGGGAGGAGCAACTGAGGAATCCATCACATAATGAAGAGAATATGAGATCTCTGTTAGCCTCTGCTGAATGTTATAGCTCTCTTCAGCTTGCACCCCCCTCCCTATACACCCACAAATCAGTGCTTAGGTTGCTTGCAATGTAATGGTCTGGACCTGATGAATCAGGAACCCAGCATATTGCTCTGAAACAGGCAGAAGTGGGGATCCTCACACATCTCCTGTGATGAAATTGGGACCTTACCCTGCTTGTCACCAAGCTAATCCCTTGACTGTGATGTGTGGTGAAGATGCTGACTGCTGCAGTAGCTGGGCAACCAGTTCTTAAATATTTCTATTTTTCCTCCTAGCTGCAGCTTCCTCCAGTGACTGACACAGTGCACTGCTTTCTCCAGTGCAGTCACTTTAGTCACTTGGCTGTCAGCAGGTAGGGAGGTGACTGCTGATAGATTAGATTTTGTTGCTGCTGGTCACATTGCTTCCCTTTCAGCAAGGGGTTTTGAATCTTTTTTTTTTTTTTTTTCTTTTTAAATTTAACTTTGAAGATGCAGGCAATGTGTCATCAATCATGACGCAGAGGTTCCCATTTACCACAAACACCTACACTGGTGTAGCAGTAATGAGATCAATATCTGATGGTCCTTCATTGCCTTAGATTACATTTCCAGGATTTGGGATTACCACAAGAAAGTCATGGCAGTTCTTGTCGGTTAACAGGAGTTGCAGGACCTTTGGAAACCTCACTGATGTGCTTAAGTGCATATTTATAGGAGCTTTGAGACAAGCTCCCATGCTTGCAAGGGCTGGCCTGAGTAACTGGGGGTTAATAGATGGTTTTTTGATAGATT
This sequence comes from Merops nubicus, assembly GCF_000691845.1. NCBI lineage: Eukaryota > Metazoa > Chordata > Aves > Coraciiformes > Meropidae > Merops > Merops nubicus. The sequence continues at coordinate 25,890 of NW_008589074.1, forward strand.
TGGTGTTTATGCCAAGGGTTTCAGAGGGTGGCAAGTCTGGGGAAGGGAGGGGTTTTCCACATTGGTAGGCCCATCTGAGAACTTTTTAATCCTTATTACTGTTACACTTTTCCATGCCTGCCAGCCCACAAGAAGGTTTGAAAGTCAGCCTGACCTCTTGTGTGTCTGATCTAGATCCAACAGGGAATGAGATCAGGGAGCTGTGAGAAGCAAGCTTAATGGGGAGACTGCTGCAAATGTAGCAAAACAAATAATAAAGGCTCGAGTTTTTTGTTGTAGAAAATACAGTGCTATGGCTTTTGGGTGCCAAGTGGCAGTTCTTTTAATAGCTACATTCTTTGTAATGCTGATGAGTGGCAATATAGAAAGATGAAAGTAGGAGGGCATTGTATTATCGTCTTACATATATTATGCCACAAAGAAAATGCGGTTGCTGGGTGGGGATTCTTCGCCCTCCTCCTGCTGAGCTATTCATACAAACTTTCCTCTGTGGATGGCAATCCCCATTCCATCTTTCCTAAATCCCAAGGGGTTTGCCAACTGACTTTCAATTTTTCAAGTGAAAATCGTAGGACTGAATGGTGCATTGAAGTATTTCCTCCTACACCTCATTGCTCCTTTAGGAAGTGAGCAGATGTTTTTTTCCAAAAGATGCATGCCATCTCCTGGGAACAGCAGAAACTGCAAGCCCCTTGCATGTAAACCCCTTGTAGGTGATACTTGCCTCTTCTCACAGGGCATTATACAACTACCAGGGTGAGGTCTGCACAGCTAGGACTTCCCTTCCCCGCTAAATTTGTTGATCTGTCCACAATTTCCACCAGCCAAACTAAAATTAAATTGAAAATGTAATCATCTGTGTATCAGAAGACTTGGATGTATGCCAAATAGTATGACAAAGTAAGATTTGTCAATACACGATACTAATCTGTTCCAAAGTAGTGCTGGAACTTAGCGTACTTTTTTCAGATGGTTTAACACAAAGGTGTGCAAGCCCATGGCACTGCTCTGATGCACCTGTTTTGTCCTACAGGACAAGTGCAAGAGGCAGAAGGAAAACATCAGCTATTTCCTTTGTAAACCACCACAGGACTCTTTAGCACACAAGAGAAGATATCCTTCCCGTAACTCATAAGCTGCAACTTGCACATGTCAAACAACAGTCACCTCCTCATCACCCTTAGGCTTTTTATTTGCTACTAACACACCATTAAGCTTTACCCTTTCAAGAAGAAATAAAGACATGGATATACGGGTAAATGTATTTTTGCATTTTGAATTAACAGATATACAGATGGTTGAATCTTCTGTCTTTGAACTGGCCCTTAAAATAAGCTAGTTATTTCATGTAGCCAGGTCTTTTAAATTATGTGCATAAGCATGGTTTCATACAGAAAATATTTTTCAAGGTTATGTCTATTAAATATACCTGAAAAAAATAATAAAAACAGGTTTTGTTTAATAAAGTTAGAACCATATCTACTTTTAAATAATTGAGGATCACACATTCCAGCACATTCAATTTGCTTTAACTGGTAAAGACTAGATTTAATCATCTTAATTTTTTTTATCACTTCCTATTTCTTCCAGGGACCTAAGGGACTTTGGATAAGAACTGGAGTGGGACCTTTTTTGAAAAAAAATATCATCTGACAATACCAATGGCTTTGTATAATGGCATCAAAAAGCAAGTAAACAGCCTCCAAACAAAACTTAGCATCATCTAATTCATAAACTAATGTCATTGTTCATCCTGTCAGCTTCCTGAGAGACACCATGTTTCAGTGGGAGATTGGGTTTGAGAAAACTTGTGTGTAAATTGCTGGTATGATGAGAGGGCATTCTTGTTCTGAAACCCCCTGTCACAGACGTGGAAAGTCTGTCAGTTGGCTTTGTAATGCACATCCACTCTTGTATGCACATCCTCAGCGGAGGAAGACCAATGCTCATGAAACATGGTCTTCAGTTTGAACATAAAAGAGAAACTAGAAATGATTCAGGAACAAGAGATGACCATGTCAGGCATGCACATTGACTAGTGGCTGAACTTCAGCAGAAGTCATCTCTTACCTCCCTGAAGTCAAGTTGGGATACTCTGGCCCTTGCCACCAAATTCCCACCTTCATAAGATTTTGGTTTTGTAGTTTGTCTTCATCTTCCCCTTCCTGAAATCTGTTGCATGTTGAGTTCTCAGCTGTGTGGAGGGACAAGAGGAAGGGTGGGAGAAGGCAGGAGGAGGTTCATCGTGGGCAGGGTGCTGGAAATCCCTTGCTAGAAAGAAGCAGGCTTTTCCTTAGGTTGGATCACCATCCACCTACACAGAGGTGCTCTTTAATTTACATCCTGCTGATTGATAATAAAACCAGTCTTAGAGCTCCAAGCCAGAAATGAAATATATTTATTTCACAGCCTTTGCAAAAAGCAGAGGCAGAACTTCCCTAGGTCAACATCCAGTGATAATGATCTGCAGCAGAGATGGAGGTCTGCAGCCAAGCTGTGGCTGCTCAACCCCCTGTGCCAGCACCCAACCACCAGCACAAGCTTCTACCACTTAACCACCAAAATCTGCTGAAATCCCTTTGCCATACTTGCAGGTATGGAAGTATAAAGCACTTGCACCGGTGTGGCTTAAATGTTCAGGGAAAAAGAGGGTAAAAAATCTCTGCATGAATAGGAAACTGTCTAAATTCAGGAATGTATCATCTTGATAATTTTAATAGAAAAAATCACAAATCTAGTAAAAAAAAAAAATAAGCTCTACAAAATCTTGTAGACCCAGAGTTACACCAAGATTTTTAATTTTGAGCAGCCAGACCTACACCATAAGGGGAGGTACCTGTCTTGCCTAGAAGTTGCAGATCTTGATGTCCATGGCATCTATGTGTTTCTCACAGTTTCAAAAATCTGATCTTTTTCATTTAAGCACCTTAAGTTTGTCATGAGGAATCCGCCTGTAGGAATGAACAATTTCAAGGTGTGGGCTTACGCACGGGAGTACCCTGCTGACTGCCTGCTTATTCTGGCAAGGTGCAGAGAAAATGAATGGAAAGTTAGCACCATCTAAGTGGATTTCTGCAATGTGTTTGCTATGTGCAGTAAGCATTTACTTGTCTTTTGAGACCATTAATTTTATATACGTGGAACAGTTAGCTGAGACACACCACTCTTTTATAAACCATCAGCACGATGCAGGACACTGTTCCATGGGTTCCCGTTATAACGTCTCCATTGTTTGGGATGTCTCAGAAGTAGAATTTTGGAAGGTGGCCAAAACCAGAGGGAGAGTATATTTCTAAAGAGATTTTATTGCTATGCATACTCTGTCTCTGACCTGGGCTTTTCTTTCTCTGAAATTGCTTCCCTCAACAATGCCTATATTTAGAATTCTAAATCTTTAAAATTAATTTTCTGTGTTTATGTGGATGGTTGATGTATCCAATTGAGCACAGTAATTAAAGAAAGGATATTTTATTTTATCCTGTTTTAATTTCATTCACTTTAACGTCCCATTTGCAAACTCCACTTGACAAAGAAATACAAACTCTGTCTGCAGCTAGCTAACTCCTAACAGTTAAAATCTGGCTAAACTCTTTGCTCTGAGGCAGGATGTAGAACACTCTGGGTTCCTCATGCTGCCGCCTGGAACACAATGCACTTCTCAGGGTGACTTTACTTCAGAAAAATTATTGCACAACTATCACCACTGAGCCCATCAACCGGGGACCATTAGTGGACTATATAATCCTAATGTAGTATGTATTCATTTTTGTTGTTGAAATAAACAAAGATAACCCTCCATATATGAAGAACTGATGACATGAAGTGAACTGGCACTGTTTTTAAAGTCTGGATTCTCACTGGATTTTTACTCTGTGCAGAGACATTATGTATCCACCACCCTACAGGCGATCTCTGCTTGGCAGTGAAGAGTCATCATCATTTATATCCCCACACTAATTGTGCCATACTGTATCCCTGACCAGCTGAAAGATACAAATATCAAATAACCTTAAAAAATGTTTTAAAGTTGAAAAATAAGATCACGATGACAGCAGCTCTGGACTGAACACCGCAATATTAAAAGGTAGGAAATGAGGAGAAAGTCCTCTGACTTTATATCCCAGTATTTAGACTGAAGTACTTGTTGATATTTGGTGGTTTTTTTAACTGTTTTTTCTTCTCCTGTTTAATCCCACAAGCTGGTGACTGCTGAGTTCAGGCTCCCCAGGCTGCTCTTGTAAAAACTGGTGGACATCATTACAGAAATCTTCCTTCAGTGGACAGCAGCAGTTAAACTTGCCCAACATTACCCAAAAAGGAAGCTTGCGTATTGGTATCATGAGTGGGAAAGAGCAGCAGAACTCGAGAGAAGGAGGGGGAAGGAAAGTTTGAAATCTTGCAGGCCATTGAGATAGACACAGGGCATGGAAACAAAATATGTTTTATTTATTTGGAAGGTCAGAGCCCTCAGCTGGAACAGAGGTTTTGGAATTAATTAGAGGAAAAATTTAATCTATCACAAGCACTAGCTAAAGCATGTTTAAATTCTGTTTATGAAGCAGTGTAAGTAAATTTGAGCAACGGGAGTTAGGAAATGGTAACCACATTTTTCTGTGCAGAAATAACAGAGGCTAAAGTTTAGGCATAATCCTTTATAAAAAAAATAAAATCCAACAAATCTCCATATGAAATGACCTAGACAACACTAGACAACACTCAATTCCCAGGTCAGTTGAAAAGCATGTATTAACTGCTATGAACAGAGATAAACTTGACTTAAACCAACTATTTTCATACGCCTTTAGCTCAAACCTAAAATGCCTGTGAAAGACAGAGCAGTCAGGCTTGTCACAGAGCAATAAAATGAAATGCACTGTCTCTCTGGCAAGTCTTTGATTTCTTTATGAACAGCTTGGTTCAGTCAGATAATTCTGTTCATAGTTATGTTTATTTAGTCTTGGAGTAATGCCATCAAATTCAGTCATAGAGTTACTCCTGCAGTGCATTTGGCCTAGAACACACAGCTGATGTGCTAGATTATCTAAGTGTTACCAAGATGAGACAAGCACAGGGCATAGTCTTAGAGGCCATAATATACCAAATAGTACATTCTTTTACTTTTCAGCATTTCCACATCTAATTTCTCCCTCTCTCCACACATGCAGGCGGTTGTCCTTGAGGCCACGGTACATTGCACACACACCACGTACATAATCAATGCTTAAGAGGGTTAGGGAGAGGGTTTTAGTGTGCACTCAGTATTAAAATGAGAAATGGCACTCCACCCTCACGTTTTTGTAGTATTCCTTGCAAAATCCATTATCCTCTTCTGTGTGTGAGCATGCACATGTTGTGCTTATATGTTCACACTCTGGGTATCAGCTGGTTAAAACTATCTGTGGGTTCATGACACCTACAGCTTATCTAAGTGCATATGAATCAATGTGATGAATAATGCAAATACGACAAGCAGAGAACATATCCATAGATTCTGAACAGTGTGACACAAGCCAGGTCAGTGGTAATAAATTGTTTAAAGAGTGCCATGTTGGGAAGGTAAAAGAAAAGGCCTCCTCTAGTAGAAGCAGAAGGTGTCCACTCAATAGCAGCTAGCGTATCGTTAGAAGGACGTTCTTCTTGTGTAGTAGCACTGACCAATATTTTAAAAAGATGAAAAGTGAAGTAATCTGAAATTAACCTGATGACTCAGAAGTGGTTGTTGAAGCACATCTAATCATACTGCTATTAGATTGCTGGTTTACAGTCATTGCACTTGCAAGCAAGGGTAGGTGTAGTGAAAGTAGAAGAGGTCTGGTATTATAATGAGACTACTGAGTTTTCATTGTCTCCCTGGTGAAGGAAAATGGCAAATAAATAAATAAAAATAGCTCTTTATGGAAAAACTGTACGTTCCAATAAGATAGTACTTTATGGATATTCTGTAAGGTAAATTATTGGTACAAAAAATGGTATGTATGAAAACTGGAAACCCTGGTGTTTACTTATATGTATGAAAAGAAATAGGTCAGTGACTTTGTTTCCATGGTGACTATTATTGAAATAAAACAAACTGACACCAATGCTGATTTATTTTCCTATTCTGCACCCATTTTAACAATCACTTTAGTCTGAGGTTGCTACTGAATGTAAACAGGACGTCAGAGTAAACTTTTATAATGTGATCTTCTGAGATTTATTAATAAAAGAAAGACCTAAGGAAAGATCTGCTGCAGAACAATTCAGCTTTCTGAGCAGGTGCCAATTTCTGCTGTCCTGCAGTAATGTACCTGACATGCTCATTGGGAATTATTAGACAAAACTAGTTTCAACAACGAAAAAAGAAACAGATTCATCAGATCCACAGTGTTTCCCAGAAGGATGACAACATTTTCTTCTTTGGAAAATTTTCCTCTAAACAGGCTTTTCAAGGTCCATATTTTCAAGTCAAAACCAGGTACAGAAGGATGGACTTGAGATTCAATGGTTTGGCAACTATGAATCATTCCTGGGTTTGCTGGCAGTCTAGCCTCTGCTTTGAATGGGAAAGGGGCTGTAATAGTTGCAGTTTGTGACATCAGGAAGACGTAGGCATGTAAACTAGTGACATCTTACATTCTCCTGAGTGCAGGGACATTTTAATAGCTTTAATAATCTTCGTCTTATTCTTTGTGAGGCTCAAATACTTAAAGTGGTAATTACAATGGTTTTGTTTCACGGAGGTTCTGTGAAGCTAAATTCATTTAAGATATTGAGATGACTGGATAATATGTTCATATAGACATGGTAGAAAGATAAATCTTGCAGGTTTTCAACACAACCTATTATATTAACCTTGTTATCTTACCAGAGCATACCATAAATAGTAGACACGCCATGGTTTTTTTTTTGCAAAGTCTGTTTGATATAAATCGTCATGGAAATGGAGGAAAAGAACATGATGCAATAATACCTGTGACAAGATCAATATATGGGAAAGGCTGAGTGTACACAGTTAATTTTGTTTCCAGATATTATTCTTTTGATCTGTTATAATCATAGTCAATAAATATTTTCTTGTAAGGTAACCAATGAGGCACATCCCAAGTCAGAGTTTTATGTGTTAATCCTGTATATGATATCACAGTAATCCTGCTGTTTCTATTAGCACATAGGAGAAAACAAAAGATGAAGAAGGAACATATAAACACCTTTTTAAACCTCAACCTGTAAAAGCAAAGAAAGTACAATGAGGTGTGTTTATCAGAAAATGTAGGCCTAGCTGCAAGCACACAAGTCTCTAAGGAAACAGAAGCACAAAGAATTGAAACTATTAAACAAAGTGAATGTCTCCTTGTTTTGTATGATGAAGTGTCACTTCAGTGGAAGCGGGATTAGACTCTAGCTGGTTTCATTTATAGGAAAGGAAATGGTTTCCCTCTCAGCTTGAGCCCTGAGCCTGAAATGCTGTTCAATCGTATTTTTGGTCAGGATACGAGTTTTTATTTTATACCTCCTTTCTTAGAGTCCTTTCAGGAGTTTCAAGTGGAGATTTGGATGTCATAAAAGTAAAAAGCAGATGTTGCTACTGCTTAGAGCTCTACTGATGGTAACCCAATGCAATCTATTTTGTAACGTTGGTAGTGATTTCATATACCAGGGTTTTGCCATCAGAAACACAGCAGCAGGGAATCATGGCTACCTGTTACCACTTACAACAATCACATATTAATTTTCAAATAGAAGAAAACTTATCTTTTTAAATTCACTATATACCAAACTGCATTAAACGGCAGGCCATTCAAGTTACTGAGTTAGTCTTCAAAGTATTCTATGAGTAAGATGATAACAAATCAGGGTAACAGGAAAAGTCTTTTTTTCTATCTCAATTTGGTGAAAAGGCCAGTAACAAAATGTTCTGAATATTTAATGTAATGCTGTGATGGTTATCTTCTTATCCTACAAGGCGCCTTCTCCCAGTCCATTTTTTAAAGCTTCACTTCATCCATTTTAATTAGTTGGGGTAAATGCAGGCTCCTGTAAATTCCAGTAAATTTTTTCAATACCTTGTTTTGCTGCTAATGCTAATTAGCTCTCTTTCCCAAGGGTCTTTGTCTCCTAGATGTGTTTTCTCAGGAGATGTCACCTCCCTGACGAAGGAAGAGATACTCTCCTCATGGTACACCTTTCTGTGGGTTGTTGCTCTTTCCCCATACTTAGGCTCACTTTTCCTCTCTACATTGGCATCTCTTCGTTCAAAATTTATACAAAGTCCTCTGCTTTTGTTTCTACATGGCTTAAAATTTTTTAGTTTTCATATAGTCATAAACAGAAAGGAGTTAAGAAGGATGAAAGTTTGCATCAAACTCAGCCTGCTGAATTCAAAGGGCTGAAATGAATAGTTAATTCTGATACATCTCATAGTTCTTTACTAAGTCCTGCCTTTTGGGCAAGCAAGGACATTCCTTTGAATTCCCAGTAATTATTACAGTGATATGAAACTGTAAATGTCTACCATGAATGGATATATTCAAGATAAAATGTCAGAGTGGTGAGGAGAAGCACATGTCTTCTGATCAGGGATAGCTTCAGAAAGATTAAATCCAATTTGCCACAATACCAACATATGGATGACTCATCAGTGGTCATTTGTAACTCTAAATATGCCATAAAGTACTAAATTATTTTTGTATAATATCCTTATGTTCCCACAGCTCTTTATTTTTTCTTTAAGTAGCTTTTCCAGACTAGAAAGCTAACAAACAACCCAAACCTCAGAAGACTCTTTTTTCTTCATTATTGAATTCTTTTCTCAAGAAGGAGAAGGTCTTGTGAGCTGAGGAATGTTTCACTTGACGTGAAAATGAATCATTAATACTGGTCAGAGGAGTATAGTGCAGAATAAGTTGAGGAGAAACAGAAGTGACCAAACCAAAGTCTTTGAACCATGAAATTGCAGTTGTGCAATGATAAGAAGATTTGGATAATAGTTTTCTGGTGTGTATATCTGAATTCCACACCTACATAATATCTGTCAGTAAATAAAAATAGGGCTAAGGTTACCTCTACCTTATTGTCAGAACTCTTCATATATTAAATGTGGCTTAATATCCCTCTGATAATACTGCAGTTTTTGTTCTCTAATCACAGACCCAACTTCTGTAAATGGTACACAGGTACACTGCACTTCACATTGTCAAAATTATCTAGAGGGCAATTTAGCTTAAAGGATTCCACACAACTAATCTACAGATACAGAAAAGCATTTTTTACAAGGTATTTTTCCTTTGAAAAATAAGTTTGAGCTACACAAAAATAGGAAACACATATGACAGCCAAGCTACAGAATTTGCCTGCAATATAGTGCATTTTGTGTTCTAAGTTTTAAAAGTACAGACAAACTGGGCTCCAGCCAAGGAGATAAGATGCTTTATCTCTGGTAATTTTTGACTATGGCAGAACTCCTCCTTACCCAGAAGAAAACGAGGCATGCTTTCCTAGAAGAGGCAAGCTTCCTAAACCTTGCCCTCAAATAAACCTTGGGTTGTACCCTACTATCACGGCTATTCCATTTATATATAAACAGAAAACATACACAGTGGATGACAAGGTATTTAGCAACATTACAAATATATGAAAGGTGATCATTTCCACACTTTGGTCAAAGGAAAAGAAAACCCTACAGCCCTACTTCATAACTTGTGGAGGAAGATGTAGTATGGCCATTTTGTGCTCCCCAGAGCACTGGCTGAACAAAATCAGTACAGCATAAGGCAATGTCTCTTCCCCCCCAAATGCATTTGAGTAGCCAAGAGTATGCTTAAACTGTTGTAGTGTTTCTGAGCTACTAGGTCCACGTATGCCTCTTGACAAGGTATGGACCCCATGCTGTGGTGAGGCATGCACATGCCTCAGATACTCCTGTCTTGGTTTTTGGTACAAAACTCATGTGTCTGGGCTGGAGGAACCCCCAGGTGTTTGGTGAAGGGCATGCCTAGGGTCTTTCCTAGAGCTGAGTCCCAGCTCTGTCTGCTTTCCCTTAGGTCTACACAGGGAAAACAACCTGAACATTTGTTCTTGCTTTTGTAGAAATGCCATTAAGAAGGTTGTGAGGTGAATTGTGCATCATTTAACAGCTCGTGTGCGGTGAAGGATTTTTTGATTGAAGGTAGTTTCTAATTTAGAGATAAAAAGCCCAAGTAAACAGCACACCAAAGGCCAGGAGTTCCAGTGCATGTAAACAGACATTAAACAAATGCTCACTAGAAACACAACACAAATTATGACTGCTGAGGTTAATTAATTGCTCAAATGACTTGTATAGGGCGGACTAAGGTCAGATCTGGGTCTTCCTTGAAAACCCATGCCAAGCCAGACAGACAGTAGGTGCTTGGTGTGTAAATTATTGGATGAGGTATTTTGGCCTCTGCTGTGTAGAATATGTTATCATAACCTATTAACTGCTGAGCAGATCCCAGAAGGAATTATGGATTGCCCCTTCCCACTTTGCAGTGGAACAACTCTGTGTGTAATTTTAGGTATGCAGATATACTGAATAATGTAAACAGTGATATCTGCAATTTTAGACAGCATATAAATACATAGGAGAAATTCAGTAGCATCAAGTGGCTCAGTTTATCTGTAAATACACCATGGTTGCCTATATTGCACTCTATATTCTACTGTCCCATGGTGGCAAATGGGAATCAGCTAGATGTATGTCAAATCTGTGATAACATCAGTTGATCTAACATGACAGGAGAGAGCTTGGCATGGTTTTCACCTGTGCCTGTTCCTTTGCCCCTTTCTTTACTAGCTTATCTGTGTTGGATCCCAATATTGTGAGGAGTCAAGATGACTAGCTAAGAATATAAACTGGGAATAACCTACAAGTATAGAATGAGAAAGGCTCTTCACGAAGCCGTTGCAGTCACTGCCTACGTGAGGAGAGCTTCACCTGTGGGTGGGTTCATCTAGCTGTCAAGTAGCTAGATGAGGATGTCCCATAGAGCATCTCAGCCACACTTGCAAAAGCTGGGTCAGATCAGTTGGGAATTTCTCTCCATGCATAATATAGCTAGTTCATATCTTAATCAGCAGCCACAATGTAGATTTTCCCCCAGGTACTAGTATGGACTTCAAATAGTAAATAGAACAAACAGTATCTAAAGTTAATACAGAAATGTTTGTGGTGATGTTTTGGGGGTTTTTTTCTACTTTAAGATAATAGTTGGCATATATTTGTTTCTCTAAGCCAAAAACAAGTCTACAGAACTTACTTGTATTTTAGGGATATGTGATGCTATTTGCTCACATGGGCAAGCAGATTACCTGAGTAATCCTGATCTGGTCCAAACAAAATCCCAACAAGGCTAAGGCAAGACAAGGTTTTATTTTTTCTCTTCTGCAAATGTATCTAGAGCATCAGCCCACGGGGATATAATTCAACCACTTGGTTTCAGGTGCTTCCTATGGTGACATTTTTGCACACAATTTTCTTTCTTCTATATGCCTGGTGCCATCTCTTATTTGGTCCTGATGGTAACGAGCTGAGTGCAACACAGATAATGCACATGGCACACCAGTCCAGTTGAAGAGGTCTGAATAAGAAGAAAGCCTTGAAATAGGAAACCTGAAAATAAATCTGGATGTATCTATACAGCAGGTGTTTGTCTGCTGCCTTATGTGGTAGCTGAAAGGCGGTAGGGATAGCCAGGATATGAAGCCTAAGGTAAAGAACTAAATGATTTAGCTGAGATACCATTTAGTGAGGGGAAGCCAAACAACCTACACTGTAGGCCACCTGAATCAACACTGTGGACCTTAAATCTCAGCAGCACAGGTCATCTCAGACATGCAACAGCACTCGCTGCCAGAGGTATCTGACTGTTTGGGAACCAGTTCTAGGACTTCTCAGTTCTGCTCTCCCTTCTGTTAGCAAAGAGCAATGACAGGATCCAACCCAAACATGGACTGCATGGCTTCTTCTTGACTGTGGGTCTTCCAATAACATTTCAAGAGGGTCCTCATGTGTGGGAACAGCTGAACAGCAAGAGCCAAGTATGACCCTGGTGCAATACTGGGAGTTCTGTAGAATTTGTCCCAAAATTCCAAGATACCTGTCAGCAATGCCAGCTGCAGGGGTGGGAGGGAAAGGAAACAGCATGTGTCATTCCTTCCTACTGCAACACTTTGTTTTGGCTTTTATTACCAGACTTTACTGCTAAAATTAAGCCAGGAATAAGTAGAAAGACCTTACAAACATTTAAAAGCTCCCTTTAAAAACTTTTCCTTCTTTCTTTTTATTTGAGCTTATTTTTCTAAATGCACGTGTCTTACATTTACAATATTTTATTGGGGATCTAAATATACTTTTTCAAAACCTAGTTTATTTAGATTCACTATATCCTTCTGAAATAAATAATAGTTTCACAAAGAGTAAAACTGAAGCACATAAAGGTTTAGTGACCTATTCAGGCAGAGGAGTGCCTGTCAGAGCCATGAAGAGTATCTCTCCCGATTTCTAGCACTCTATCCTAATCGGAACATCATTCCTTCTCTCTGCATCAAACAAAAGGCAGAAGACAGGTTTGTTTTAGCTGAAATTATGCTTCTATCCACAGAGAGCATTTTTCACTGTGTTTGACTGATCAAACTATGTATTACATGTGTGCGGTCTCTTCTTTTTCTTCTGATAGATTTCACAGGAGAGCCCAAAACAAATATATTAAACATAGAAGGCTTTAGAGCAACATTGTCCTGTTTCTTGTGGGAATATTCTGTAACAATCATGCACACTGGCAGAACCCTCTGTGTATCTTAAAAGTCAGCAATGAAAAAACCCTTAGTTGTTTAAAAGTTCTTCAGGTATTTTATTGGGGGGAAAAAAAAAAAAAATAAAAAGGAAAAAGAGTGTTATTGAGGTAAAACCAGGAACAAATGTGTGACTCACCCACTTGCTGTCACATCTGTATTCATACTCCATGCTGTCCCCAAAGGCTTCCTGAGCAAGGAGAAGGTCATGCATTTGAGTATGGTAGCTGCTAATAAAACTGATACTATAGAGAGAAGCCAGTTTACTAATTTTGTTGGAATAACAATATTACTGACAAATATTAATTTTGGGGGGGCTGGAAAAAAAGAGACGGAATAGAACACAGGCAAAGTCAGCATGCAATTAAAGTGTTTTTAGTAGAATAACCCTTTACTGGAACTGCTTATTTCAGTTGTTTCGTTGCTACAATGAAAACTAGGACGAGTCCCTCTATATATAACTGAGAATTTTCTACCGCCTTGGTATTGTTAAATCAATAAAAGAGAGAATTTATTCCTGGAACTGCAACAGATATTTCTGAATGATAATTTTGTTCCATTTGGGAGAAAGCAGAAAGCACCAAATTTCAGGTATTTCCAATATCCTTCTTGGGACAGTAGACTTCAGGAACTGAATACAGGAGAAAAATCTGGGGGCATGACTCCACTCTCTTTTTCTATAACACAGCTCAAAAGGAGAGCAACACCTCTAATTTCTCTAGATATTATGTGACCACATGTTCACAAGCGTTGCATACTCTGCTACAGTCATCAGGGTTTTACTGCTGGAGTTCTCGCTGATGTTCAGCGTGAAGAAAGCCGTTGCAGCCCCAACCATCCCTCACCACCCCAGAAGCCATGCCATCCTCAGGCCCATTTGGTTTCCTCTTCACTTTTACTTAGAAAAGAGAGAGCTGGAATTACAGCTGCTCATTGCTCAAAGTGGCAACTGAGTGAAATCCTTCTGGATATGCACGTAGGGCAAGGCATAAACGTGGCATTTAGAGGTGACATTAAGAGGTGGCATTTGGCTTCTTCCAGCACATCTTGGAGCTATGACTGAGGTGCATCAACTCTGAGTTTCTCATTAGCTACCATACTGCTGCTGTTGTGTTTGGGCTGACAATGCTGCAGAAAAACATATTTGATTTAGTATTTTTTTAATAAGGTTTATACCTGCAATATTTAACAGATTCTCTTCACACCAGTCATTCAGATGGGGTGCTATTCAAATGAGCATGACAGCTAATGTATAAAATATAAAGGTGGGTCTAACCTGACAAGATCCAGTGTGGGTCAGTTTGCCGATCTGAGCTGGAGAATTTTTGTGGGGGATTTTGGGTTGCACAAATCTGTGATTTCCAAATGAACTTTGCATTGAACAAAAAGGCTAGACAGAATATCAGATGATGCTTATTTCTCTGAAGAGCACGTCACAGTCATTCAGTTATGTGCTGGCCATCTACATGTGGATGTTCAGAGAACTTTTACTCAAGTATACTGTCAATGCATTAAAAAAATTGAATGGAGAATATAAAACAAGTATTTTATACCAAGCTGCCATAACTTTTCTTGTACTGTGGTAGGTTTCAAAATAAATAACAAAGAGTGGGTGGAAAAGCAGAGCCCTACAGTTTTATTAAGCATGAATGACATTAAGTGTTGGCGTAAACTACATGGTGAGTCAGTGCTGTTAACTGCGACACATTATGTCCATCTCCTAGTCATATGATAGAGAAGGAATGCTGCTCACAGCACACACAGAAATGACTTGTTTTGGCAGCACCAGCAAACACACAGCCTCAAGACATTACTATGTAATAATTTCCCTAGCAAAGGAACAAAAAGTATGACTGAAGCTTTCCCTGACCTTAAAAGTTGAGTCAGTTGGTTAAAGTTGACCTACTTTGGACTTCCGTTTTCAACTTCTTTAACTAATTTTTTTAAATTTTCTTTTGTTGTTGTTCTGTGACACTGTTTTTTCTGCTTGTTTTGTGTTGGTTTTTGTTTGGTTGTTTGTTTTTTTTTTTTTTACCCAGGGAAAAGCAGTAGGTCAATGATACGGTTTTCAAGCACAAAGGGAGATACGTGGAGAAGAATTTTCCTTTGCAGATTACATGTTTTCTTACAGCATGTTTATTTGCTAGTGAATTTATCCTAAAGCTGTCAGACAACACATTTCCATTATAATCGAGCAGATATTTTGATGAATCATAACATCTGAGTGAATCCTTAAGTAAAGGAGAAAACAGAATTACCATAATGGTTTGTGTCATCATAGAGAGCCTTAGTCACAGACAAGTAGGCATTACAAACCCCAAAGTACTGATGTTTCTTGTTTCTTAGTAAAGATTTTGAACTTGCTGCAAAGAAAGGGGAATGTTATTATTTACTCTTTACAAAGGATAAGACTTAGAGTAGCTGACTCTGTTCAGTACAAAGTATAATTCCCTACATTGTTTTCTAACCACCCAAAGCAGCTTCCAGCAGCCAGCTTAGCTACAACAAGGATTTTCACAGAACTATAAAACTCCCTTTCTGGATGGAGACAGAAGACAGAGTTGCATTCCTCATCCGTACGGGTGGAACCTGTACTCTTATCTAAGGGAATTTCTACACAATGCTATTGTTTGGCCTTTGGAAATAGGAAGACATGCTTTGAGTATGAGACTTGCTCACAGGCTTCTTGCCTCCCGCATGTCCACTCTGGGACTCCATCCATCATAGTCAGCTAGTCAGTGACTCTCTAACTAGCTGTCCCCTGGAGCTGATGGGCACTGCAGTGGTGTGTTTCATAGTGACCAAGGAGTAAGTTTCCTAGCAATTTTGGTCTAGTAAGGAACCCTTTTAAAGAGTATACCCTTCAGCCATCGTCTCATGCCAATGAATCTCTCTTATTTAAAAAAATTACCATTTTCCCCAGCCAGCTTAGTCAATTGTGATGGAGCAGTTCTCCTTTCCATCCTTCCTCCCTAGTTTGTAGTAATCAGAAGACACTCCAGAAATTCAGACCTATTTAAGAGTTTAATACATCTTGCTGCATGGTTGTGACTCGCTATTCCCAAAAACAGAGGCAAAGCCAGATATAAACCCCATCACCTTACCTACCACCATAAATGCTGGACAAATATTGCTTGTTTTAGTGGAAGCAGATTATTATATATTATGTATATGAGGCTGGCATCTGAGCATGAAAATCATGCAGACTGCCAAAGTAGGGGGAGGGCTGTCATCTAACACAGGCATAGAAATACTGTGAAAATGAGCAACAATAGTCTCCTTCTCATGGTAATCTGAGTTACCTTGGGCAATGCTATAAGACATTATATAAACATTTCTGCTTGCAGTATACTTCTTATGAGCTAGAAGTCTGAGAAGGACTTGGAGCCTGGCCATCAGTTCAGAAACTCTGTGCCAGAAGTGGAGCAAAAAACAACATTAAAGGTGCTTAACTAGCCAAATGATGGTTTCTCTGCATCCTTACTATCCACCTTGCAGCTGCTGGCAGGGACACAAGTATCTTATTGGGTGTTATTAACAGCTCAGGGTAGAGCAATCACAAGCAACCAGTGTACCAATTTTTGCAAAGAAAAAAATAGTAAGTCTATTTTTATTCTTAGGGAACCGCAGTAAGCACAGACAAGCTAGGTCCATGCTTCAGGCTTAGAAGACATGTTTGTTTTGTCATAACTATAGATTATGCTACTATTTTGAATACTTAGACCAAATACTGACACCTCCAGAGTATACCACAGTGCTATATTGTACAGTAATCCTGCTGCTTCCAGTGGGACTATTTGATAGCACTAAACTCACACACAGGTTTACTGGGTATAAATTCAGAAAGCAAATGATGCAATCTAGTTGAAGAACTTTTCCAAAATCTTTGCTTTTTCTCTAAAGTATGTCTGAAGTTATAAAACAATTAATGCTTAATTCATCTGGGGAGAAACATTTCAGTAAGACAACAGAATTACAAATCTAGGATCTTTAGAAGAGTGTGGAAAGGGATCTTAGGAGGTTAATTTTGAAACACTGTTTCTACTGTTTCCTTTTGCAAGGATAGAGAAAATGGTAAAGAAAAGGGCATAATGCTTCCCAAAATATTTTTTTTGGCTGGTTCCTGCTTTATTTAGCATGGTCACTGTGTTAAACATCTCCCAGGTGACACCAGTGCAGCATTCACCATGCTAGCAGAGACTGGTTTGTTATGCTGTATCTATTCTAGAAAGAACTGACATCTTTCCAAAAGAAGGGTTGTTTCACAACTAAATTAATTTTTAGAGTTAGATTAAAAATGTGTGTCCTCACTTGCTGCATTATCACCAATCTCACTAATTAGAAGACTGAAACTCTCATGCAGTTTTGTAGGGTTTTAATGTTTATAAACAAATAACACTTACAGTGTCCCACCTGAGAGCTTTTCGTCCTGTGCAGGCTGAAGACATTTCATATCCCACGTTTTCTCAGTCTTCACTCCTGTGGTTAATGACATCAATGGTCTTCCTCAAATGAATAAGAATCTTGTCTGATCTTGTGTGTCCTGTATCTCATGAATGAAATGATAAAAACTAGAACAGAACACAGTTGCAGTGTGTACAAACACAACACAAATAATCATTGGAACACATGAAAAAAATATGGCTATAGATTCTCTTCTGGCATCATAGGGACAATTTCTTCACTGCACAGATATAATTTATTTCTTAAGATGCAATTTTCTTATAAATCTGTATAGAAATAGTCAAGTATGGTAACATTTAGAATAACTTCTTTGCATCAGCGGGACAAATTCCACTCTTACGTAGTTTGAGATTAATTAGGCAATTTAATTCGGTGTTGCAGAGGTCAGAATTTGCCTAAGAATTTGATTTTTTGTCAGTCTAAGAACTAATGTAGATTAATATATAAATATAGTTGCTGGATAAATTAATCTAGTAATTAAAAATCTGTCTAGAACCCAAATTTCATTCAAAGCTTGGTATTATGTAATACACTTTTTAAAAATGTATCTGTAACATTTTGTACCTTGGCAATTTTTGAACCTGTTAGTGAGACAAAACTGCTTTTTCTTTCTTTTCATGTACGGTCTAGCTTTGGAAGGAAATACAAGTTATGTGATTATGATGTATATCATCTTCATATAACCTCTGATTTCCTTTTGCCAATTTCAACCCAATTCATTGATGTATAGATACAGCATAATAGTTACACAAAAATAGATGGAAATGTATAAACAAGATTCCATTGTTTATATAGAAACATGGAGTAATTTAGGTTGGAAAAGACCCATGGAGATCACCTGGTCGAACTCCTTTCTCAAAATGGGCCAGCTAAGCTTGCTCAGGAACTTGTCCAGTCAAGAGTGCAACATCTCTGTGGGCTCACACTCCACAGCTTCTCTGGGCAACTTGCTCCAGTGTTTCACCATCATCCCTGTGGAAATATTTTTCCAGTAAGATGAATATGATCTTTCTAAGCATTACAAAAATCTACAGTAGAAATGGGAGAGCTCCATTATGAATAACCCTACGATGGAAAAAGCATAGAGTCTGTTAGATTCCTGAAGATGCAGTTGCACAACTCTTCGCAAATCAAGCTTTGTTAATTTGACTGCTCCCACAAAAACTTAGGGTTTTAAAGATCTTGGAATTTAGCAGCAGCATTCTCCTACAGCTTATAAAAGTCCCTGAGCAAAACCAACAGGACTTAACAATTTAAAATAAGCTATATGAGGGAATATTTGGCAGAAAAGTATTCCCCTAGTACGCTGAAAGTGCTAATACGTAGTAAGTTGGTAAGGAGAGTGGCACCAGGCATCATTATGCTCCTCAGCACTCACACAACACAGTGCAAGAGGAGATGCAGATCCCACTGCCTCATTATGCATTCTCCTCACGCGAGGAGGCAAGAGCAGGCAGAGAGAGGTTGAGGTTGGAGAAAGCTTTGCCAGAATGGCATCCAGCGGATTTTGGGGTTTTTGCATAGAGGTGTTTACCCTTGTTCTGAACTGCACAGGAGTCAGAAGGGGTTTTCCGAGTGGAACACAGCAGTGTGTTTCTTCTTGCCCTGAGCTGCTTCTGGAGCCCTAAGTGCTGCATGTATATCGGGGAGTCTCCCCAGCTGGCAGGTTCAAGCTTATGCTGCGGTCACATCCTAACTCTGTGTAGGCTGCGACCACATTTCCTACCCTCCTTTCAGCTTTGTGTTTGTGGAAATGAAAGCATGGTATGTGGCCTGGAAGCGGGGGGAAAGCTTACCAGCTTGTGGCTCAATTTGGTGAATGGGGACAAGCACACCTTCCACACAACTTAGATGTCACTTGTGCAACCCTAAGCATATACTTGCTTGCTCTGACAATAAGCAATGCCTGTACATTTCACTGATCATTTACACTTTATTTAAACACTCCTTTTGTTTTCTCATTGAAATACATACATATATATATAAAAGGAAATAAAAATGTGAAAAGAATGCTTCATGAAGCATTAAAGGGAGGCAAAGGTTCAAAATGAAGAACTGTAAAACTCAGTGCTATATTGTAAAACTAAAAAAAAGTTATTTTTAACTCTGAAAAAATAATTCAGTCACTTTAGCTCTATTCACTACTGTCTGCATCTCTTTCACATGCCAAATATAAATCTTAATCTATTATTGTATAATTACCTTGAAATAAATATTTGGTGTGGATTTAATGTGGTTGAAAAAAACTTCCCTTTTAGGATCTTCTAATCAGTAAGCATGTGACCTTACATGTCCTATTTTACACCACCACTAATTTTTCACATATGAGACTCACATTTGCAGATACACTCTATAGAGACTGACAAGTAATACTTTGTTTTAGGCTTTCAGCAACAAGTACTTTATTACCAAAGGACATTTCAGAGTCACTTCAGAGAATGCAAATGAAATCACAAAGTAAATGTCTTTCATCTTACTTCTTGTTGAAGGAAAAGTGCAGTCTTTCTAGAAATACTCAATTCTGGCATCATTTGAAAAAAAAAAAAAGCCTTAATTAATAGTACATTCAGTTTTCTGATGTTGAGTACTATTCAGAAACATGGGCATCTGCAGCCAGCTAGAAGCCATTAAACATGCTTTTGCACTCTGTTGACAGGGTTTTGCTTCAGCATGAAAAAAAAAGCTCCAACAAAAGTCTCTCCAGCAGCTACAGAAAAGTGAAAGAGCAGAAGACTAGGAAAGCATGTTAATATATCGGGTAATGCATACAAGGCAGAAAATGAAATTGTGAATCTGAATATACATGGAGTTAAAGGTTTATGTGAAAAGGGAGATGAGTAACTCATTTCTCGGTTTGCTGACTGAACAAGTTTGTTCCAAAATAAATGTTACGGGGTTGTTATATAGAGGATGCAAAAGAAGAAAGCAAAATGGAAGACAAAAAAAAATCCACCTTGTCTTTTAAGTCAACTGAAACTGCTGTTAGCAGTGGCATTTTTCTGAAAATGTAGTATCTGGGGGAAAAAAAAAAAAAGTAAAAATAGTACGTGCTGCTACATTACAGCTAGTTCAATGCCTGCTGACATTTTAGACTGGCCAACGTAAAAACCAGGAACGCTAAATATACTGTGAACCTGATCCATAAGGTCCTATTGTCCCTAAATTTTAAGTGATCCCTTTAATCCATCAGGTTAATGACAGTATTCTGAGCATCTGCTGCAGGCACTTGCACAGCTGCGTAACCCTCAGGAATCTTGAAGGGAAAGGAAAAATCTACATGCTATGCATTCAAGAATGTGATTTCTAGAGTTTTGGTGATTTTTGTTTAAAAAAAAAAAAAGTGCAGTGCTGCAAATACCCTCTCACTTAACCTTGGTAGCCCATTTCACCAGGTGTTTCCCTGCCTTCCAGTGAAATGCTTTATGCACCAGCCACTGGAAAACTCTGCTACAGGTTTGATTGATCCTATTAGTGCTTATGCATTTGCATAGTGCAGTGCTGGCACACAGCTGCTAGCATGTCTTAGCAGAGATTCAGTAGGAGCCAGGGATGCATTCACAGGACAGCTGATTAGGTTCCTATGCCTGCCAACTAGTGGACAGATGAACAGTAAGCTCCTTAATTAGCAGAATCCATGTTAAGAGTATATTTTCTACATCTTCTTTCTGCATAAGCCTTAGGCTGATATAATACTGGTTAATACTTTTCTTTATATGTTCTGTCTTGAAGTTGCTGCCTGTTCCTTGCTACAGTTCTTCTACTGAATTCGATGCGAGCTGCAAGTGTTTAATTATCTAAAAACCTAGGCATTTATTTAAGTGCCTAAAGGTAGATTTAAGAGACTATGTTGGAATAGTGACATACATTTTAATGTTTTAATTTTAAATTCACATAGCACAAAATTCATACATCAAGCAAGATCTAAGCTTAGAAATAAACCCAAGGCCTTCTGATCTTCATAGTAATTGCAAAAATATTAGTCAGAAGTGGATCATCTGCAATGACATCAGTCAGGATGCCAATGTGTCTTCAGATGTCCTACAGTAATTCTGTCCATGCCATATGTTTTTCACAAAATACTTTTTTTTGAAAGCATTAAGGTAGGCACAGCTCTTCCATAACGCAGGGGTCAGAAAAAAGACTTAAATTAGTTCCAGTTGGTTCTGGAAATGCTGGCTTATCAGTGGGCCAGCAATGCTGAGGCTGTTGATATATGTGTTGTGGGGAGCTGGCACAGCATGCAGAATCACCTTTGGGATGCACAGGGTTTGCTAAATCTGCAACAGCATGCAAACATGGATGCAACAAACAAATGGAAACAGAATAGACCTACAAACATATAGAAAATGTCTGGCTTGAGTGGAAAGACTCAAAGCTTCCTTCTTTTCAAGTCTGATCACAGCTTTTGACACACACAAAGTAGAAGAAAGTAACATAAAGCTGTATTTGTCACTGTGTAGGCTAATGTAAGGGCAGGGGACACTGAGAGGACAGCTCAGGTTTACCAAGCGTACCACGTGGCGGTCATCACCGTGACCAGTCACTTGCAGAGTGCAGATAGTGGCACTGAGAACTGTTTGAAATTATTAATTCAACCAATACACATAGTCATGCATGTGTCATGAAGGGCAGCCTAAAATCATCACCCTTGCTAACTTTGCACGCCACTCCTTCCTGCGGAGCAGAGACAAGCACCCACCTGACCCCTGTGGTTCCGACTGTTCAGAGCAGAAGGCTGGTTTGCTCTGTCTTCTCCACAGGCAGAGTCACTGATGGCTGCTGGCACGTAGCACACACCTGTGGCATTCCATGGAATGGTTAAAAAAAGGAAAGTACTCTGGGAAGTCCAGAGCAAATCCACCATGGTCAACAGTGATGAAATTCTGATATATCACCACACCTGTTTGGAATAGTTGAAGGATGTGAGAGAGGTGTTTAGGACAGTTTTATGAGTGTGTCTGACCGTGTGAAAACTGAGAAAGTGGCCAGATAAGTACGGATGAGGTGACTTATTTGGAATGTAGGATGAGAAGTGGTCAGATCAGGCAGCGACTGGCTACACTGGAAGCTAACCAACCTAACACACACCAGATGATGATTTCTTGAGGATATTGTTGCCTCTCATGGTAAATTTAAATTTATTGCCCAAAACCGACACTAAAAGACCAGTTAGGGGGGCTCTGGGAATTCAGATGGGATGATCACAAACCATACTGCTTTGGTGGGGATATTTCATTACCTGCGGTGTAAATACCAATCTCCAGAAATATCCATTACAAATTGACCATTAAAGTTGTTTGAATAATGATCCAACCTGTGCAGTGTAAAAAAAAACAAAACAAAACAAAACAAAAACAAACCACCACAAACCACCAAAAACCCCCAAAAAACCCCCAACACATTCTTGGAGCAAAACACTAGAATTAGATACCTATGGTAGATGCCCTGTGATTAATTTTGAGGCTGGAACAAAATTACTTCAGTGAATGAAGGACCATCCTTTTTGTTTGCATCACACCTACAAATTTTTGTTTTCTCTCCTATGGACAAAAAATTGCAACCTAAGCCTATTGGACAACATTATTGCACTTTGGTTGCACAATAACTGGAGTTCATCATCTAGTACCTATTTTCCTGGATCCATTCTAGGCAGCACTCCGTTCAAATATGTGATGAATGCCTCTAGCCAAGGAAAGTGTCAGAAATCTCTTCCTGCGATCATACATTTATTTTTCTTGGACAGCTAACCCCTGAAGCCCTTATTTGAACTCAACAGGAATTTTCCTTGGGGAAAAAAAAAAAAATCTAGTCCAAAGCAGTTTTGGTTTTTAATACAGAAAGTTTCCAAAAATCCAGCAAGCAGCCTAGTCTTTATTCAAGCAAAATGTTTAGTAACATCACAAAAGAACATAAAAGCCATACGAAGAACAACTGTAAAAATAAGAAAACTGACTTATCACAAAGGCAGTTATCTGCCACATGAATTAGAAGCAGCTAAGCGTGCTGTTCCTGATAACACAGACAACACAGTACTTTCCCAGTAAATATTCTTTTAGTAGGTCTGCTAGTGGGTGCAGGTGAGAACAGCTTTCTCTGGGAATTTCAAATATTTGCAGAAGCTCAGGAGATAAACAGAAAGAATTTGGGGAAGAGCATGACTATGAGAATACATATAGCTGCAGGGTTCTGCTGCTGATCTGCATTTAGAGGAGCTTAAAATTGTTTCCATAGCAGGAAAACACAGTGCTTTCATGTGTTTCGCTTGAAGAATTATAAAGTGCTCTTGCATGGTCTCATCTCAATGCACAGAGGACCCTCTACCCACAATGAGATGGAGATACATTACCGAAACACACACTGTGTTCTTCTTACAGATTTTTGGATAGAATTTCATCTTGATAAACTGAGATTTATGCCGATGCAAATTACACATGCAAATCTTCCATATGTCAAGATGGGACAATTTACCAGTTATATTTTGTACTTTATATTTCTTTCTCCTGACTAAAGTAATTTTATCAACATAATACAGGCAGCAGGGCAACACTTCATAAGCCAGATGTTTATTGACCTATGTGACCCTCCAAGTGTTTTCCTCCTGATTATTTGTGGTATGAACATAACAGGTAACATCTGAAGTAATGTGGGAAAATGGGCCTATAAACCCAGTCACTTTTGATTTTTGTTCCAGACCATTTTGATTTCATTGGATTCTGTTTCCTGAAGGTAAGAACCTAAGGTGAAAAAGATCAAGAAAACAATTCATCTGGCTCTCAGAAAGTTCCCAGGTTCCACTGTCCAATGCTGAAAGAAGGCACTGAAAACGGGATGAAATGAGAAAAAGGTCAGTAATTTGATTCTACAAGACAACTTCCACAGCAAAATAGTTGCTGTGTCTGGTATAACATCTTTTTAGCACTAACTATGAAGTGCAATATATTGGCATAATCATTAAAAACATTGTATGAAAGTAAGTGTTCTGAACTAGAAAATCTGGAATGCTAATTGGTACAATGCACCTGAAGTTAAAACCACCATAGAAGAATTTAAGGTATACTGAAGGTTAAGGGTGTGTAAACAAGCAGGACAAGCCTTTGGAGAACATTATGCCAAACAGTAATTAGCTGTGACCAGAAAATTATATTTTTCTCTCTGGATGGCATTTGAAGCCTTTAAGTTCCCTTGTATTACACAACCCCAGCAGAGAGCACAACGCAGAGAAAGGAAACATGGAAAGAAAGATGAGACTCAGTCTCATCAGCCTTTTCTGAATGAGCAGCCTTTGGCTAAGTGTTTCCCAGTTGTGAAAAAAAAGCAAGTGTGATAGAAACAACTGCAGCATCCACTCCTCTTCTTCTATCCCCAGACATTTTAATGACTCTTCAATAGGAAACTATTGGCCAAAGAACTTGATTTAGTGAAAAAAAAACTGTGTGTACCCCTCATTCTCTTCAGTGCCAAGTCACACGGATGCTGTGAACTATCATCAGCTAGGATTTGAGGCAGCACAGCGGGTTTTGTCCTGAAAAATTCAAGGTAGCGATCTACCAGACCTGACTGTCCAGCTAAGGAAGAAGTAATCCTGAACAGAAAGATGGTGAGACACAAACATTTCTGATCATGACAGATATTTCTGAGTTTGGCATGGCATCACTAATCTTTCAGTCAAGAACAGGGAAGAAGGCTGTGGAAAATTTAAGATTTGAGTGATGGTTTGTTGCAGGACAGAAATGTCTAGTGAAATTACCCTTCTGCTCCTTGTTCCTACTTCTATTTAAAGAAAAGGAACTTCTGCATAATTTTTTAGTGCACAAATTGTATTAGTTAAATAACTGACTTGTCACTAATTTCTGTTTCTTATAAAAACCTCAACTGCAAAGCTCTAAATCTTGCTTCTGTTTAGCAGAAGGAGACTATCTAGATGTGCAGCACAGAATCAGAATACATCATCTCTTAAACCAACTGCCCTCAAACAACATTATTTTTCATTGACAGAGAATTATTAGGCCGAACTATTCAGTTTGCCCTAGATCTCATGGAAAACTTGTAAACTGATGGGGAAGAAACTGTCCTGAATACTCTGTTCCTTGGGTCAGAGAGGATGCTGATGATTACTTTCAAACTGCATATGAAAAATACCACCAGATTTACAAAGGTTGTTTCCAAGATAAGATTTACTACATCTAACACTTTACCTTTCTTTGGATGCCACAGATACTATGGTTGAACTCCTGTTCTTCACTAAAGACCTTTTGTTCTGCCAATGACCAGGCCCAACAAAAATGATAGCACCAGCAGGAAGAGAATCCAATACGCAGCCTGTATTGAGAAAGATAAAGGGACCAATGGCACTGCCTTCCCCATTCTTGCATCTAAAGACTTTTGGGCTTTAAGGTACTAGTCTGGCTAGATCAGGCTTAAAACAATATAAACTCAACCTCATTTTCAATGACTGTTTCTTATTTCAGCTTCAAATGCTTCAAACATATAACTACTGTTCCAGTCTTTGATACCTAAATTGGATATAAAGAAGCTATACTAAAAAAGCAACAATTTATCTCAGTTAATTTCCACAGATCACAGTTACTAATGTTTCTGAAACAAAGCATTAAAGAACTTAGCCTGGGGTATGTTATTTATAAATTTCTGTAGCAAATAAAGCTAGGATTGAGAAAGCTTTAAGTGTATAAATAGTAGTAGTAAGTGGAAGTCTTATTTTAGCATTAATATGTTTGAAATTAGATTATAGGTAGCGTGCAGAGGAGTATAAACAGAGAGCACTTGTGTTGCTGTGTGTATGTAAGAAAGCACAACAGCCTCTCAGGCTACTGCACATCCCAGCAGTGCTGCAGCAAAGCACGGTTGTAACAGGGGGCTGAAAGTGCCAGATGGACTCCAGAAAACTGGTCTTAAAAAGGATTTCAATAGCATATGGGGGAGGGGAAATGTCTAGGGGACAATAACAAAGAATACAGCACTGCTTGGTATTGGACAAAGCATTAGCCAGCTCAGGTAGCATGTTACCTGCCAAAACCCAAATGCAGGGTGCAGCGTGTGAGCATGAGATGAACAATAATTGTATTCATACGGAAAATGTAAAACACCGCTGTGGTTCTTCATGTAGGGAAACAACCTCTTTCATGTTTCAGTTTGATGTCAATTGTTTTGAACAACAAAAGAGAAAGGAATCAAAATTTGGACTAAAGCCCATAACATTTACTGAAATGTATGCATAGAGAAGTACCAAAGATGCCATATGGGAAGGTTTTGACTGCATTAACAAAGCTGCAATGAAAGAAACTTAAAAGAACAAACAAGAAGAAAAAAGAGCATCTTTTGATTTCCTTCAAAAATTCATTACAAATGTGATGGGATTTAGATGTCCATGTGACGTGTATTATCTATCTGAAAGACAAGCACTTCCCCCTCCCTCACCTCTCCCTTTGCATTCTACTTGGATGTTTGGTTTGGAAGAAGAACATAAAATATTATTGAGTGCTGATATGTAAAATATATAAACAAATAATTAAGTATTCATATGTACAAGCTGGAATGGTGGTTATAAATTCAGTATCTGCAGATTCCCCATCTGTGTGTGTATTGACTACAAGCTTCCTGAACAGAAGAAATATTTTGTCTATCCCACAGTGTACCACAACGGTCACCTTCATGTAACCTTGGAGGACTGAACCCAGCTCTGATACAAGTCTAGTCTTTTCAAGAGTTATCTCCCATATATAAAAGATCCAAGTGTGAGAGATATTATTCTGAACTTCATTGTATTTTTCTGTTTGCTCTATGTCTCTTCCTTCATTACAGCAATGTGTATGCAGTGTTTAGTTTTATCCTTGATAGAGTTTTCCTCATCTGTTTAGGAAAGAAAAATATTTGACAAGAAGGATAATGAAATCAAGAATTATTTTCTTTTAATTGTAGCTGTGAGACATAGTTTAAACAGAAGTAAGAAAAAAGTTTTAGGGTGCCTGGTTGCTTTACCTCTCTTTTTACAGTCTCTTCAGTGGGACATTCCTAATGCAGATGAAAGAAAGCAGCTTGCCCCAGGCCACACTTCTGATTTGCCTTTATTTTACTGAGTTTGGCCAGTTTCAGATGTTCTGTACATGCATTTATGAGATACTAAATTGCATACAGCATTTACAGGCACTATTTTAGCAGATTGCCTATATTCAATCCACATTTATTCACTACCTCCATAATCAAGTCTATGTCTCATGCACTTCAGGTTCACAGGCTGCTTGCAGAAGACCCTTATGTGTTTCATTATGCAGCTTAAATACATACTTCATACCCCTCCGTTCCTGAACAATGTAAAGAATTCCCAGAATTTCTGTAATTAAATGCACCTAATTTGCCAATAGTGGAAATCTCATGCTCTCCCTCCACTGGTGGCTAATGACAATGGTGGTTTTGATTCCCTAAGCTCCTTTGCACGTTTGAAAAGAATGACAGCTCCATTCTATAAGATGCAGGGCAGTCTGTAGTACCCCACTCTTCTGGCTCCATCAGTTCAAGATGTCCAGAAAATCTGTTGTAGTGGCCAACTGCTGGGTGGCAATATGAGGAACACAGTGCAAAGTCTTGTGATATTTGCCTGGAGTTCATGCTTGGTGTCTGGCATTCAGTTCACGTGAAATGCTTCTTGTATGTATACTAAGATTATTGCTCTTTAAGTTAGTAGTAAAATGAACAGATTTCTAACAGTAATTTGCCTTTTGTGCCAGATTTTTAAACCATATTCTCTTTTCCCATAGCTTTAGAGGTAGTATTCATCCCTCCACAATTAAAAGGAAATATATTTGGGCTCTCTACTGCTAGATTTTTATTTTCTTATCCTATTAATACATTTAGCTTCATATGTGGTGCCTCTCTATGCATCATATTTTATTTTTAATCAAACCATACATTTCATTCCTATTAATCATGTTTTCACATGTAACTGCATCAAACATGCCAATAGCAAACACATTGGATTCATCTCTAGTTTATATTTCTTTTACAAAATGAGTTAAGTGTTTCTGTGAAGAATAGTTAAGAACTGCCTACTCAACAGCCCCAACATTAACTCAGTGAGAAGATATTACCTCATGTTTTAACATATTTTGACTTAACATTTACAAATGCATCAAATTTTCAACAAACACTGAGACACATACTAAAAGTTCATGCTCTCTATTTTGTGTGTTCCCCATCCAAGTTTTATTGTGGGCTTCACATGTCACAGTTATTTCCCTGGGAGTTTTTCTTTAATTTAGTTATTTATTCTCTACAGTTTCTCTTGCACTGACCTTCTGAACAGACATACAAACACAACATACATTAAATGAGTTGCATTTCACAGACCAGGATACGCAATGGTCCTTGTAATTATTCAGCAGGTATTCTCCTACTAACAGACTGACAATTAACTCCGAGTTCCTTAAATTTGTCTTTTTAGCAAATTTATGTTCACCAAACCCCTTTTTAAACTCTGTGATTAGGGCTACAAGCTACCTTTAGTGTTGCATCAGAGTACTTTTAAAGCTTATATTGTCTTCAAAATTATTTCTCCCAAGCACCTTCTATGTCTTCATCTATGCTATTACTCATTAGTTCTTTGCTTTAAGAACTAATTTATTAGTTTTGTTTATTTCTCCAGTTAGGATATCAGGTTTAGCATTAGGAAAACTATGGTATGTTCTGCCTGGAAGCTTTTGTTGTAAGTATTTATACACAGCAGCATGAAGGTTTATCTCAAAAAGGTTTCAAAGCCTGGACTGTGACCATGACTGATTTTATGCATCATATTTGCAGGTAGTTAATAATTTTAAAATGTTTTAGGCAAAAAGAAATGCTGGAAAATACTGAAATGCAGTTAAATACAGAGCCAAATGCAAGCTAGCATTGGCAGACATAAGCTTTAGAGAAATTATGCCCTCTTAGAGTACATATAGGTCAGTTTTGCAGCAGATTTCATCATAAGCTAAAATAATTACAAACACTCATAATTCTTCCAGCAGTCAAAATCTCAAGAGTTTCGTGTTTGGCACTCTCAGGTGACTTCAAGAACTCAAAATATGTTCTATTCAATGCAATGAATGAGAATTAATGAGTAAAATTTAACAAAGTACCAGTTTGAAGTCATAAGGCTTTGATATACCAAGAGGGGACCACGAGGTCATGAATTGCCACATGTCACCTCCTGTGAGGTAACTGTCCACATACACAGTCTTCTCCTGCAAGTGCACTATAATCATAGGTAGTTTTTCTCTCAGTTAAAGGACAGGCTACTTCACTTTTACTCAAGTTAAGAGAATGCACACAGAGAGTTCAACATGACAATTTACTAGCTCCCCATAATTCGTTCGTATTTCCCACATATCCGTAAGAGTTCAGATGCAAAGGTGCTGTTAGGATTACCTAACCTAATATCCTGCAGAGCACTAGCCAGCAAGTTTCACTCAGTAATTTCTAGAGTGATTTCAACAACTTTTTAAACTTGATTACATACCTAAAAAGACATCCCACCATAATGCACACCACTTAAAGACACTTAATTTGTAAATTGAAACACTTCCTAACATGTCATTGCTTGTTCATTAAAAACTTACATATTTTGCTGAATTGGACCTCAAAACTGCAGGGGGTGAAGAATAGCATATGAGGAAGTGTAACTATTTCAAAGGTCAGTTCACTTAATTTCTACTTTGAGTGCTTCTGGTATTACTTTCCTGGTACATTTCACCCTCTTTTCCTGCTTCTAGAAGTACTGGAATTGCCATAATCAGGCGGATCAAAAATCCATCCAGCCCCATGACAGAAGGTCAGAATGGTTGCTTAGGGAGACAACAACAGAGCAAGGGCAGAGCAATCTTTTGCAGCAATATTCTCCATATTTCCAGGTAGACCCTGCATCAGAGTTTTCGTTTGGGCTACTGTATTTAAAACCCCCATGGACCTATCCTGAAGTTTGTCTATTCCCTTTTATTTAATTCCCTCACCCTCCCTGCCTGATATTCAATTATTGTTATAGCTGATGAAGCAAGCCCAGCAGCTGTAGAGCTGGCACGTTTACCATGCAACCCAGTAAGTTAGCTGGGTAGCACCCATCTAGACAGAGAATGAATGGATGCTCTATGCTCATCCTGCTCCAGCACTTCAGACCAGGCTAACAGTTACTCCAATGCAAATATGAGAACAATAAACAATAGGTCACAGATGAGTTTTTTTTAAAATGCAGAATTTAAGTACTTTGGATGCCGAGAATAGATGCTTGTCTAATTTATAGACAAGCAAAATCAAAAGGGCAATAGAAACTAGCTTTTCAACAGACTAACTGGAAGGAGCAAGCAAGGGCCCCTTTGGGGAGTGGTATCTAAGTAACTAACTAAATAGGTTGCAATTCAAGAAGATGAGAGAGATGGAGAAGGTCCCTGGGGTGCTGGGAGACTGATTACCAATGCACACATACGAGAGGAGTAGAAACCCAGAAGAAAGCAAGAGATGTCAAGGGCATACCTATGTAAGCAAGACATGCAGAACTATTTGGAGCAAATTTTAGAAAAAAAATTTGGAAAGCCAGGCAGATTTTGATTTTTGAACAAAGAAGCTCCCTAATAGTGTTTATTTTATTTCCCAGAAAACAGGATGCTGCATACATTTGTGTAAATTACTATGATTGTCACTATTGGGCAAATCTCTATTTCTCTTCCTAATGAAGAGAAGCTTTAAATATTGGCTATTCATTCCTACCAAAGGCAATTAATCTCTTCTTTACCTGCAAAATTGAGAAATTTACCTTCCAAGCTTTTATAATACTATAATCACAGTAATATTTGCATATTTTACAGAACAAAAAAGTAGATTCTTTTGTCATGAAGTACCAGAATGTGATATGACATAAGATTTATATAGAGATGTTAAACCCTGAAGGTTATGTGTTGGAGTTTTATTAAAAATTGAGCCATGATTCAGGTTTCCCAAGGCACTCTTTAAAAATCACTGACACAACTGTAAGGTGTGAAAAGATCATGATACTCTGACTATATAGTAACAATTTTAACTGTGACATAATAATTTCCTTTTGTAGTAATTTAACTCTATGCCTTTTAAGAACGCGTTGTACTACTTCGAGGAAATTTTGGCCCCAGTCTGGACACTTTTGGACATTTCACCCCAAATGGTTTACTCTGCCTGAAAAATGATTGACAATCTGATTAGCTTTTTCCCAAGCACAATTTTCTTTGCAAAGTGACAACCACAACATGGCTGAGACAGACATGGAAAAGCATTCATCCCCTTTCCAGAGAGAAGAAGGACAGCTGTAAGCTCACCTTGCCTACCCCTTTTAAGTAGTTCTAAAACTAAACAGGAAGTCTTGGTTTGCTCTTTTCTTGTTGATTTAAGGTGAAATCTAGCCAATTTCAAGGTGGTAGTGTCATATTTATACTAATAACAAAGATGCAGAAGTGCCAAAAAGCTTCAGTTTCAAGTGCCTTTTGTGTTACGCTAAGTCCAGAATTCTACCTGAACAGAACTGTATCATCTGAAAAGAAGCTGTCTTTTTCTCTCCCTCCATTACTCCTGTTGAGATGCCATTCCAAAATAACACTTGTCCAACAGGTAGAATCCTGTTTCTAAATTCACAGTTTAAATTTTATGATGGTCACTTCATAGGTATTTGTTATTCTGCCAGCATTGTCCCTTAGCTGAAGAGCACTTTTCTCCCCTCTTATACATGCATGTTGTTCTTCTGCTGACTACTTGCCCAACTAGGAAAGAGATTACCATCAACAGGCAAACCAGCAACCAAAGTCCTCCCCCTACTCTTAAATCATACACCAACAACTCAACACGCCAAACCACCGGAGGAAGGAATAAGCCAATACATACACTCACAACACAGGGTGTGCAGAAGGGAGCAAACTTCCCAAGGATCCAAGCCATGGGAGACAGCATCAGCCAGGTAATGAGTCCTAAATAGGAATTAACAATCTTCTTGTGTCATCCTGGAAACTCCACCCTCTATGAAGAGTCAGGAAGCCTTTCCAAAAACCAGGAATCCCCACACAACACACACACTCTGTAAACAAGCCTCTCAGATCCCCAGCAAGAAGAGTCAGCTCTTGTAGAGGTGGCTTCTTGCCCCACCTCCAAGTTACTGTGGAATGTAGGGGCACCTGGTGGTGATCTCCTCATCAGTTCCCAGCCAAGGCTGGCCAGACCCTGCATGAAAACAAATCAGGAGGGTTTTCTTGCATGGTTGTGGACATCATCCATATTGCAACCTTCATTCAGGGTTAAACCCCCAGCACTTCAGTTGTAGAGGCTAGTAAGGCCAACACCAATACTAAGGTTAGAATCCACCAGTGACTGTACTTCTGATCAATGTTTGTTATTATCTTTCTTTCATGGTCATGACACAAGCAGCATGAAATGCGTTGATGTTACATATTTAGGAAGCATCAA
This sequence comes from Merops nubicus, assembly GCF_000691845.1. Classification (NCBI taxonomy): domain Eukaryota; kingdom Metazoa; phylum Chordata; class Aves; order Coraciiformes; family Meropidae; genus Merops; species Merops nubicus. The sequence continues at coordinate 58,608 of NW_008589074.1, forward strand.
CAATGCAAAACAGAACTGGAATATCATACGGATGTATAATTTTAAGCAGTGTAAAAATATCAAATGAAATGTAACAGCTTAAAATGAAAGATGTTGTGCTTAAGATTAACAGCAGAAACTTGCTGCTCTGAGAAGTTTTGCTCTGTACTTGTGGCTGTAAACAAGTTTTGGTGCATATTGATCACACACGAACCAAGAAGCAAAGGGAACCCAGAACTCTTTGGGAAAGGCACTATAGGGACACTGAATATCTCTGCCGTCCCGCAGCACCACTCAAATGCTTCTAATTTGGGGTGAGAGAAGATAAGGATTGGGATATGAGGTACTGAAGAATCCATTTTCTGATACATTTCTTTGTTTAACCTCAATCTTTGTTTTATTTTGTAATTTCCCACGCAAATACAGTATTACAGTAAAGTATTAAACACTTTAAATTTACTGAAAATCAAATGGAGGGATATTGGATGAAGGTGATGTGATTTAATTTTAGTTCTAACCACTACAGTGCTTTTATTTTACTAATTTTCTTCTTCCTCTGTACTTTCTCCAAGTGTGGAAATTAACATGATTCTCTACGTCGGTCTTGGGCTGCTGTGCAAGCAATTTCTAAACAAGAGGCTGAGCTGCATAAGCAAACCTTTCTTGTGCTCCATATTGCTGCAGCCAGGCTGCTTCCAAGATGTGTAGTGATTTATGTACAGCTACACTACATTCTAAACAGTGCTGTAAATATGAGACGACCTTAAAGCTTTTATTTTAAAATTCCTCTTAGCTGGGCAGAAGAAGAGCACTCCAACAGAGGAGTCCATTTTCAGAGATTCCTCTTCTCATCAAACATCTCAGTGACTGAACCCTTGTAACCAAAACTTTCCTCAAAAAATAGTAATTTAGAATCTAGTGAGGCTGTACCTGGAATACAGTTTTCTGCTTCACCTACTCCCTGGCTCAGAAGGGATGCTGAGAAGCTTGAGAATCCAGTAAAGTGATATGAAGATGGAAAGGAGCCATGGAGATAGTTCCTCATATACCTGGGGAGAAATCTGTCTGGTTTGATGAAGAAGAAAATACGGTGTGAGCCAATAGTGGCCTGCGACTATCTGCAGAGGAAATACAGAGGTGACAGAAACTTTCCTGGTAGCTGCAGATAGTTTTTCAAGGGGCAATAGCAGTGATGTGCAGTGTGAGAAGTTTGGACATCATGAAAACCATCTTTGCTAAGAGCGTGGTGCAGCACCAGGACAGACAGACTCGTTCTGGAGTATGGAGGTTTTCAGGACTCGCCTAGATAAAGCCATTGCTGACCTGATCAGCTGTTGAAACGTCCTCTGTGAGTTAGACAGGTGGACTGGATGGTTTTCAGAGGTCCCTCCAGCTAACAGGTTTATAATTCTGTAATTCATAGCCTCCTATCTTACATTGTTATCTCTCCTGCCATGTTCCCTGGGTATTTCCATTTGCCCCCTTTTCTACAGAGATAACTCCTGTTCTTTCTAGAAAACAAGTCTTCTATTTCAGCCTGTTCTTTGTCCATGCTTTTCTGTTATTTAAATCTGTTTCTCAGCTCTGCTCCTCCTCCACTAGTGGCCTCTTCCTCTATTTTGACCTGTTGACATACTTTTTTTTGGGTCATCCAACTTATTCAAGCATCTCTTCTCTATGTCATCTCATTAATAGGGGTCTATAAATTTCAAGTGCCTGCACAGCCTCCTCTCTCCTTTCCTTTGCCCTCTATTTTCATATTGCTCTTTCACCAATCCTCCAGCTGCAATGCTAATCCTCAGATCTTTTGTTCTGTCTGGCAACACTTCATCAGTAGGTAATTTCCATCAGGTACCTATTCAAGATTAGAAAATATCCTACAGCTTCTGCATCAAGTCCCTTTCATGCCTGTTCCATTTTTAGTCAGATTTTATGCATTAAATAAACTGTATTTCTCTGTCCCTTGCCTGTTTTTAATAGACTGTGGAGGGTTTTTTTGGATGTGTAATATTGAGTTAACAACAATCTGTGCGGACATGAAAATATATTTTTACTTATGAAGACTATCAAGTTTGTGAAAGATGATTTTGCACGACCTTTGAAAGACATGTGGTGTTTAAATTAGTTCTGTAAGTAAGAGATCAATTCAGATCAAATTTCCCTAAATTTAAAGAGAAAACTGTACTTCCTTCATCTCACCCTATAAAACCATTTTTAAAATGCTCTTTATTTCTTTGCTTTTATAGTCTCTGAACTTCCCTCAACGTTGGCTACTTCCATTGTTAAATCTTGGCAGTTAACTGTCCATCAGCTGTGATTAAAAGCAGAAAGCTTCAGTGGGCTCAGCTGCACACTATCTCTGTAACTCAGCTGCTCTGGAGAAAGCTGTGAACTACAAACTGCAGCAAACCACAGATCCCACAGACTCTAAACAAGCCAACTACCACCAACTATTGCAACCTTCTCTTTGATTTGAAAATAAGTGGGAAACGGAGAGAACATGCCACAGTATTTTTGTATTAGGTGAAGTTCCTTCCCTAAATTGGGGACACTCAATGCAACCAGGTAGCTAGAAAAAATATAGCTGGTTTGAGGTGTGGCAACACATGACCAAGTGACACAAATTTCTAGTACTGTGAATTTATCACTATGTCACAATTTTCATGACATTTGGTGATTTTCTTTAACATACCAGTTCCTAGAGTCATCAGACTACAAGAAAACACCAAACTTTCCAGATTTTACACATTGAGGACACTGACTGCAGTCTTCTGCTCGTCATATACTTCAAACAAATCTATTTACCTTGAGTCACTCTTAGTCTTAAAGGTAATATTTATTGAACTACTTTGCTCATGATACCTGTCACTTGTAATAATTGATTTATGCATAACATGTTTATCACAATAAAATACATACAAAAAGTTCATGCATCACATTGTCCCAACATATAGTTATGGACTTTTATTTTTTGAATAGGTGGTTCAATGATAATTCAGACCTAGATAAAACATCTAAAAATGAAGTCTTCTTCATTTTCAGTTTCATTTGCTACATAATTTTGTGCCTTTTTTCACCACCTTGCAGTATTTTGGAATAACAGTAGAGTATCACATCACAACAGGAAGACTGTTACTTGTAGAAGCAGAAAGGATTTAAATTAATAAGTGATGCTGAAACAGGGCAAAAGGAAGAATTTTAAAAACACATTTGTTTCAGCTGATGGCAGGATATAGCATAACTGAAGAATAATTTGGTTTATTCCTTGCTTAGCTTCACCTTTCTTTTGTAATGAAAATGCTTGTAAAAATTAATATTTACTCCATCCTTTTTGTGTGTTAGTAAATGCAACCCTGCACAAACAATGACACCATCGGATCTCATGCTGCAGATCTGTTCCAACACTTGGATACCAGAGGGCCTTTTAAGAATATGCTGTCATAAAAGCCACCATTTTCTTTCTGTTCTGACTTCTTTATGTTGCTTTACCACAGTTTTATGTGCTAATTTTCTGTAAATCTTAGTCTTTGAAATACGCAAACATCATTTCATCACAAAAAAAGGAAGACAATATCCTATAATATACAGACCACAGGATCCTCACGGTGATCCTCTTAGGCCCTGGCTCCTTTATCATCATGATTTTTAAGAAAACTTCCATAAAAATATAAAGTGACTCATAAAGAGCATTAGGGCTAAGGCAGAAGCTTTTGTCCGACCTTTTGTGGGCTCAGGGGATTTAAATTAATTCTATAAGCAAAGAGCAGTTCAGATAAAGATATTTGAATGAAGAAATAACTTGTAGAAAACGGAACCATTTTACTGAGGTTAAAGCTGAGTTCTTTATGCTTGCTTTATGCTGAGTTATTTCTCTTCCAAGAGAAAAGAATATTTGATGGGATAAAACCCCCAACTTTTTCCTCTCATAGAAGATTTGCAGTCAAAGGACTGTAAAAGTCAGGAAAAGAAGTTATATTCAATGTAAAGGCTAATCAGTTATTTTTCATGTGTTAGGTGCTTACAAACAGATTTTAAAATTTGTACGGAACTATCTCTTCCTTTTTAGCTAATTTAACATGGAACACAACAAACAAATTTAGAGAGCAGTAGGAAGTACGAATTAGTAGACTTAAAACTGTGATAATTAACAAACAAGATAATTCATATAGGCAGTCTCTGTTCACAACAAATAATTGCTTCAGTTTTTTTTTTGTATCGAGTTAATATGGAACACAGTTATAATTTCACTCAATTCCTATATAAGAAACACAGTCAAATGCACTAGAAAACTAAGCAATGTTTTACAAAACTTGAAAGTCTTTAAAAACTACCTGCTTTCTGGGATTCTCTGTCATCCTAGTATAATTAAATAACCCAAGGATACTTTTTATCTACAGGTATTGATGAAAGTTACCAGTGACCAAAACTAAGCCCCTCTAATGATAGATTATTTAATCTTCTAAAAAGTAACTGATACCAAAGCCAACAACAGGTGTTGGGAAGAGAAGACTGCACAGAAGACTGCTTCTGTATATTACAAATGACACAAAGCACTTCAGATTTCTTTGTCTATTCCTAAATTTGCCCAAAAGGTTAAAGAATTAATCCTAAAACCTCTAGACATCTTCAAGATACTTTATGTTACTATGAGTCATTAAAAGGTTGGCTGCACAAATAAGATAAATACTACAAGACCAGAAATCCTGAACCAAACTATAATTTTTTATCTCCAAAGAGGGAAAAGATTCACAACAAAACAGGCATTTCAGACGGGATTTAATTTTAAATATTTCCTGGCCAATAATCACCAGTCTTTATCACCTTTGCACTGTTGAAGAGTTTGTGGAACACACTGGTGAACCTAAGGCTATGTCTATGGCAGTGAATTAGACAGTGGTTGTGAGCGTTCCCAGACACTGGAATATGACTGCCCTGAAATTATCAGACTTGTCCCTGGCATGCTTTTGGCCTGTACCAACTAGCAGTCTCCCAAGGAATTTCAAGGCACAGTCTGGGAGTTAGTACATCCCACAGACCATTACCAGCCAAGGATTTGCATCCAGCCACCCTATTTTGGAAGCTGGCTGTGCTTGTTTACTGGTGTACTTGTGAGTCAGTTCATGCCAGTTGGCTTCCGTGCCTGGGAATATTCTTCAGAAGAGTTTTATTTGTTAGTATAGACATACTCCTACCCTTTTGCCACAAGTGCTGGGTAGTAGTCACAGGTAGGAAGCTTCAGGAAAGTAAAGACCAAATCAATAAAGTTTCAGTCAGTTGGAACCACTTTTGATAGCCAAATCCATAAGGATTTTTTTTTCCATTTTTTTTTAACCAGTCACCTTCCCCTGTTAATTTAATTCTATGCAACAAAGGCAACACAGCATTCAGCTAAAGTCAGAAACAGTTTGAGGTGCAGCTTGTTTCTTCTGTGTCTTGGATAACCACATGCAGAATGTCTGGCTGGAGTTACATTTGAAGGCAGAATATGTCAATGTTCAATATTCTAAGTAATCAAAAAAGAGTTCCCAGCACTTCAAGTACCTGGAAGTCAAGAGACCAGAACACTAATTCTTGCTCCTCCACAGGGTTCCTGTCTTCTTGTGGACTAATTGTTTTACAGCCCAGTCCATAATGTCTAAACTGTTAGGCTACAGGATAGCCTGCAATAAGATGGTGATGAAAGCAGATCACCAAGTACCCTAATGGCTAAGGGAGCCCTAAGGAGAAGCCAATTTAAAATTCTTCCAGATGAAGAGAAACACCTCCCTTTTTCAGGCTGAACGCTCCAGCCATTGGGATAGAAGATAGAGTACAAGCAAAGTTTACTCGCTTCCTTCCTACTCATAAGTACTTACTCTGAGAGGAAATTCAGATTCTTACCTTGCAGTCTTGATGCAAGTCCCAAACAGAAAGAGTTTTCAGACAAACCTATGTATGACCAGTACCTTTGGGATAATTTTAAGTAGCTCAGAACATTAAGCTTTCAGGTTATCCTAACTTCGTCTAGTCCCCAAAGTCTGGGCTTTGGATTCCACTCTTGAGTACCAATCTCCTAAAATGTAGCTGTGCTGAAATTACGGACACTTAATTGCTGTAGTAGCTCTGGCTTTCAGATCTCTGCTGTATTTACACTGTCTTATTACTTGGGGCCAGAGTCAAAGCACCCTGGGAACTGCCTGTATGTTGACTATCACTTTGATTCTCATCTGGAAAATTAAGGTGCCTCTCCAAAAATGAAATCTGAGGCAGAGCGCAGAACTGGCTCATACCTGAGCTCCTGCTCCTCCAGGCCATACAGACAGGGCTCAAACCATTTGGCTCTTTGAATTCAAACACAAAGTTGGTAGAAACAAAGCACTGTCTTAATTCCTCGTGTGTAATATGGGGAATAGCAGAACTTCTCTACCTTACGGGGGTCGGGAAGATAATGCATTCCCATTTTGGAGCCACTCTGACAACACACCATGGGAGCAATACAAAACACGCAGTCAAAAAGATGAAATATCTTTGGTGGTGCAGAGGGGGCTGAATGATGGAGGCAGTTATGGATCACTGATTCTCAGGACAGACTCACACTGTCCTAAATCCTCGTGAAAGCCTCTTTATGTACACCAGCTGAGTATAGCTGAAGGGCAATGTACTTGCAGCAGCTCTGTGGCACGGGAGCGGAGCGAGGCGGGAGACAGCAAAGCAGGCTGGCTGCCAGCTGAGCGCCCCAGTGCCAGGGGAATTCTCAGCTGGGAGAACCTGGCTGCCTTCCAGCCGTCCTCCTCTCCATAGACGTATGCATATGTATAGCAGAACTTTTAAAGGAAAAATTATCTTCCATATGCCTTCTGGTTTGACTGAGATTTTTATCTCGTATCTGGTATAGTACAGAATAAACCTGCAGCTGCCTGATCTGTGATTACCCTCAGCTTTCACATAAACCAGATTGCTAACCAATCGTCTTAACAAAATTTTCTATGTCTCTCTTCTCAGACAAATGAAGACTAAATATCCCAACATTGTAACGGCTGGAATACCTGTACTTGAGAAGAAATATAGGTAGGCACTCAAAAGATCTGCAACAACAGAAAATATCTTTTTACACCTAGCACAGAAATAAGTGGGTGAAGGTATTGGCTAAAAGCAGAAGGGAAGAGGGAACACTTAAATAGATTTCAAGATAGAAGTAAGTGTTCATTTCTTCCACCCTAAAAAAAGCCCCTACTTTACTAGCTACCAGGTGTTTCTGATTTAATTCATTTCATTAACTTCTTACAACTTGTTCAGCCAGCTCTGCAGACAATTGATTTTTATTACTACATGCCTCACTGACTTTCTACACTAGATTTTTTTCACGCTGACTATATAGTTCTTCAAATGTCTTCAAAATTGTATTTTATTTAGTTTGTCTTCTCAGACAAACTAAATTTATTTAGTCTGCCTTTTCAATCAACTTTATCACTTATTAAGCACATTATTCTATAAACCAAATACAAAAAATATTATATCACATAAATAACATCAAATATTTGCATATACGGTTGCTGCTTTCAGAGGTGTGATGGCAAAGTTTTCATTACAGTATTGCTGCTAGTGAAAATTGTTGGCAAGACAGAAAAATAGCCTTATTATTATATTGTAACTATTTGATATGCATTGGACATGTGAAACAACAATATTTGGAAAGTACTTTTGAATAATAAAGGAGATTTTAAGATCCACAACAGAGGATATCACGTGGTGGCGCCGAAACTCCTTAATCAGATTGTTTTCACCCTTAATTACACAGGCAGAGTTCACACTGACATCTGCTGTTAAGATTGCCTAACTTTTCCCATTACAAGACCATTTTCAATTTCATTGCCAATTTAACTGTGTGGGCTGATCTTTTCTGGGATGAGTGTCTTCTTCAGATTTAAATTGAGGGGAAAAAAAGAGAGAGTCAGTGTTTCAGATGAGATGTTTTTGTGGTTTTCAAGAACTATATGGGGGATAACAGCTCGCTTACTTCATATGGACTCTCAGTTATTTTATTTTTAAAAATCAGTTATCTACATCCCTTGAAACAAGAACTTGCAAATCAGCAGACTGTAAGTTGCTGAAGTTTCCTAGAAAGGCATCTGCATTTGGCCAAGCTCCGAGCCTCAGAATAATCAGACAATACACACTGACCTAAGTGGAAAGGTACTAAAATTTTTTATGCAATATCTTTGAAGGTTCCACTTGCTTTTACCTCTGACAAATCACCAGAAGTGAAGAAAGACAGTTTGGGAAGGTAAACACCAAGAAAGTAGGTAGGATAATGTGGACAGAGCTGTAGCAACGGGTTGTGTGAAACAGAAGAATAGATAAGCTCAGTGCAACATGCAATGTCAGTAAGCAGTGAAAAAAGAACAAATGTTAACAAGAAAAAAAAAAAAAAAAAAGAAGAAAATACTGGGGAGGAGGATAGGAGACAACAAGCATTTAAAATGATGAAGCATTTAAATCATGGCTCCAAAGTCTTACGCATCTCTGCTCTTCAGTAAATACTTATGAGGCAAATTGCTGTAATTTTCCACCTCTTTCAATTGATTTCTCTGCAAGAATGATAGCCCATTTTTGTTATTTCTTTGGTAATAAAATAATGATGAAGTTCGGTGTCAGTGACCTAGACAGCCCAGACAGATAACTCACATGGAAGATGAGCATGCAGTTGTTCTAACCTCCCCCAAGGAAAGTCAGCATCAGGTTTCTGTGCAGTTGACTGCATACCTAGAAACTGAGTCCAGACATATGCTATCACATAATCATTTGTTCTTCTCATGAAAGTGCTATTACCCAATTCAAGTTACATAGGTATAAATTAAGGCAACAATTCTGAAACACCCTTTGTAAAAAAAATGTTTAAAATTACCAATATCCCTAAAATCGTTAGTGTTGGATGCTCATCTTCTAAGACCTACATATGAAATCATTGTCTGTTTTTTAATTAGGATTATTTTACACTTTATTCTACGCCTCATCCACTCTTGGAGATTTTGGAGTCAGGAAGTTTGGGTTTTTAACCCTGAGTTTGCCCCTAATTTTCTGTCTGACTTTTGAAAATTCAGTAAATGCATTGCCTTTGCTCTCTACAACATCTATAATATAGATAATGAGTGTATGTCACCTACCAGCAAATTACAGCATTGCACATATGCATCCACAACTACACTTTGGCCCAGGTCAGCAGATGCTGAATGTACCAAAGTCTAAAATTAACATCAGTAAAGGGCAATCCTCAATGTCAGTCTTTGATGTAACACAGCTTGGCATTTACACTTTTCTTCTCCTATACTGAGGACTCACACAACCCCAATATTTTACGGTCATCTGCCACCTAACTAACACTTCGTTAAGTGGGACACCTGCAGTGATTTTAACCACAGCCCATGGTCATTTAGCCACTAATGGTCTACATTACACCAATGGTCATAAACTGGTTGGAATCTATCTGGTTGTCTCAGTCCTACGGAGTTTTAAGATAAAAAATAGATGAACAATTGGTTTCTTTTCCTTATTTAAATAAGGAAGAATATTAAAATAAAGATTTGTTATGATGCTGACAGATGTATTTTTGAGCTGGTACATTCTTCAAATACTGACAGAGTTTGCAGAGAAAAAGTAATTCAAATAGCTGTCCTTCTGATGTCAACTGGAACTTATGTTTTTTGTTTAGAGTCCCAGAAGGTCATCCAAAAGCTTCATGTGGCCTTGAACTCTGAAAAGTATTAAGAGATGTGTTTATAACTTGCATTTCAGCAAAATGCTTAAAAGAGTGAAAAAAGCATACAATAGCTGAAAAATTGCAAATGTAGATGAGTATTGAAGCAATTGTATTTGGTTAAAAAAATATTACTCAATCCAGTATTTTGCATTCAGTTGTGGTGATACATCTTGCAACGTCTCTGTGCACAGCCGCTGGGCAGCATTCACCAAGACTCTGGATGCCTTCAGGGACAAAGGGTTGCTATTAAGAGGTATTCTGCATAACATCTTAATATCTCTATTTCCCTCTCTTTATGGGTTCTACCCTTTGTCTTTTTCTTCAACTCTCTTTTTTTTTTTATTACTATGATTATTATTTATTTCCCCCAATGATAATTTAGATAATTCCTTGTTCCTCTTCTTGTAGCTTGCCCCATGTCATTGAAAACATCTCCTTTCAGTCTGAACAGCTGAAGCTTAAGTGATTTCTTGTATGGAAGTTATTCTATATCTTTGTTCATCCTTGTTGACCTTGCCTAAATCTCCAGTCCCTTGTATTTTTTTGAGGTGGTAAGGAAGGACAAGGCCAGAACTGCACAACATATTACAGATAGGGCAAACCCACAGATTTACATAATAGCAGAGTGACACTCCCTCTTTTGTTCTTCATTCTTCTCCTACTGGCTCCTAATATTTGATTTGTTCTTTTGATCACTACTGAGCATTGAGTGATGTTTCTGTGTGACTGTCATAACTCTCAACTCTTACTCCAGTCAGCTCAGTGTTCATGTAAGTGAAATTAGGATTTCTTCCTCTTCTATACATCACTGTACATTTGCCTATATTGGATTTCAGATGTCATTTTATTGTTTAGTCACTAAGTTTTACTACCCTGAATAAATTAACATCATCAAACTTGATTACCTCACTGCTAAAGTCATGTTGAACAGCAAAGGCCCTAGAATAGATCTTACAGAACCTCATTATGTCACCACCTTCCACTGTGAAAACTGACCGTTTATTCCTGTCTTCTAACTGTTTAACCATACAAAGTTCTTCCCTCTCATGACATGTTGCCAAGTTTCCCTAAAAGCCTCTTGGAAAAACCAGGTAAGTTATGTCTACCACATCACAGTTATTCACATAACTATTGATAGGACTTTAAAAAAGCCAGCACGGCTTTTCTAGAAAAGATGACTTCACCAAGATATTCAGAAACTGTTCCTACTAGCTAATCTGCATGATACAGACATCATGCTTAAAAGCTTTCTAGTTCCCCAGGTCTCTTCTCAAAGCTTCTTAAAAAATTGACATCAGATTTTCAACTTAGTCCTCGGGGACCAAGTCAGCTTTGTGCAAGGAGTCACCACTGTCATATTTGAGAGTCCATTCAACTACTTCAGCCTTGAATTCCTTTTGAACTCCCTCATGAACACCACCTTGTCCTGGTGATGTACTGCTCTTTGTGTGCTCTCTACTTGGGGGGAGGTAGTCACCTCCTCTACACATAGGTCCTCTGAGGAGTCTCTGACAAAGAAGACATTGGATCAGAATCTGTCCAGTTTCCTGTGCAGCAAGTGCTGATGCAGATAGTAATATAGCTCCTTTGCAATGGCCTAACCCTCCTGAGTGCTCTCTTTATAGCACAATTATCATCCTAGTCCCTCAAACTTTGGTTTACTTCCTGGTTTTGATTTATTAATTGTGAATTCTACTGTTAGATGCTCCTAAAAAGTCTTGTCTTATTGTGCTTTTACATATTACCTGTCAGAATTTACAATCCTTTTTTTTTTTTTAATATGGCCATCAGTTTTTTGAAGAGTGGCTCCTTGCTTTCATGATGCTTGGCACTTGCTCCTTAGCTATGTGGGTTTTTTTTGCCTTTCTCCCCACCTTTTTTTCATAAGCAGGGTGTGTTGGTCCCATGCTTCCAAGGTGGTGGTGGCCTAAATAAATTTCATGTGAACTAAGAGGATTTAATTCTCTTAGTTGACATTTTTTAACAAGCTGAACCACCTGGCAGCTGTGCAGCTCTGAGGCAGTCCCTGGGTGCTGCTCTGGACCAGCTCACTCCTGGGCTCTCCCTAACCCCCTGCTCCATGATGTAGCTGCTGCTGGCGATTTCTGCATTATGGTCTGAGGTAATATCTGCCTGATGCTGTAGATAACTGAAGAGTCCCATACTTATTCTGTTTCCTTCTTTGGTGCTTCTTTGATAGGATACTGAATTTATTATCATCTTTATTAGGCAGTTCTAAATAGCCACTGATACATCTTTTTCATTTAAGCTTCAGTTTTCAGTCCATGTAGATTCATAATGTTGATGATGAACTGGGGATTTTCTTCATTAGATTCCAAGTTTTTAAACATGCATAATAGTACATCACCACCATGAAAGCCTACTTAATCTTTCACCTTCACCACTAAATTTTCTTCAGTCAAGCTTCTGATATGTGTAGTATGTCACTTCTTTCGCTTAGGGCTAGACTTGCTTCCCTCATCCTGGATCTTAGATTTCAAGCGCTTGTTTCTGCCATGTTTTCTTCTTTAACTGGCAGCCTATTTGAATTTTCTTCCCTCTGATTGATCTGAATTCCCATAGCATCACCTGTACCACAAGTTCTACTCCAAACCACATGTTCTTCTGCACCTATTGGCTTTCTCACCACTTCTTCCTTTACGAGCTCACCTACGAAACTCCTGATTTTAAGTGCCAGAAGCCCTTAAGAGCTCTGTTGTATGGGCTTCCTGTGTCAGGGCGGTATTCCCAGTTCCCAGTAAATATGACTCCCTGATTTTTGCAGCTTTAATATCTAGCTGAGGAGATGATGTTTGTGTTTTGCACCAGTATTATTGTGCTTGCCAAATGCATAACAATAAATGGCCTTAGGGGGGTTGGTTCCATGATCTGTTTCAACTATGGTGTGTGTCCCCAGATACTCATGTCAGAACTCCTAGGGTGACAAGCTGTGGAGAGAGGAAAAATCGATGACAGAGTGGTAGGGAGGGAATTCCTGAGCCACCACATAGTTCACAATGTGCAGCTACATCCCCAGAAGGACTCTGCGTTTAGTAATGCTTTCTTCACATGAATTAACACTATAAAACCACAAAACAATTAATTACATAGCATTTTTTTGCTATCACATGAGTTTCCAAAGTTACTAGACTATGAACATGAATGTTCAGATACTTGTACTGACCTAGAAAAGCTCAGGCTTAAGTTTAAAACAGAAGTACTTTAACCAGATTTTTATAACAAATGCAATGTATTTCTGTTGTTCAAAGAAGTATAATTGCTTACTCTCACCTTCCCTCCAAGCATACTCAATTCTTTCTCTGCTTTCTTGCTGTGGGCTCATTTATATTAATAAATACCTGTGTGTGTGACATCATGTGAAAGACTCCCAGCAAAAAGTAGGAAAAAATATATGCTTATGAAATTATAAAAATCCCTTAGCTACACCTCTAAATGAAGTATGGGTTCACACTGTTTGCAGCAGCTAAGATCAACCCTCTTCCTAAATGAAACTTGGAAAGCTTTATTTTTACTTCCTTTGGATCAAAGCATTTAGACTAAATTCCTGTTTCAGTGTAGGTCCTACATATTGTCTAGCTCCAAAGTCTGTAAGTTTGTTTTCATTGAAAAGTTTTTGGGAAAAACAATTCCTGTGCACTTGAGCTGTCAGGCTTCTACAGTCTATGTAGCATCCAGATACCAGGGCTCTGTAGCATGTCCAAATACAAGCAAATGCATTTGGACAAATATAAATATTGCCCAAATACAAAGATTTTTTTTTTTCATTAAAAAAAATGTCTCATAGGAAAAGACTATTTCCAAGCATAGTTGTCAAGTGAAGAAACATATGTGACGTGTAATTTCTATGAACAGAAAGCCTCATTTCAGAAACTGGTTTGCAAGGGAGGTCTTCATATGCAGCGGGCAGGCTGAAGTCCTGAGCCTATAACTTTCTTCCAACATTTGAGACATGTGTGTCTTGGAAACAAGTTTACTCTTGGAAATACGTGAAAACATGAACTCATTGCAGACACAGAGATAATATGTTTAGTAACTGGGCAGTCTTTACAAGAAAATGGATGTAGGAATGCATCTAAAAAGGCATATATTAGTCATTGCTTGTAAAGACTACTACATATTCCAACAGCATCTGGATATACCAAGAGAAGACCAGGGAAGTTCATGCTTTTAGAGGCCTTCTAGGATTTTACATTCTCTCAAGAACCAAGGAAAGGTTTGTTTTGGTTTGGTTTTTTTAGAAACTAATTGTGATCAAGAATCTGGGGAAGCAGCAGACCAGTGCATGTCTGAATTATGTAAAATAGCTGAATTCGGTAAGTGTTGGACTAAAACCCTCATAAATGAGAAATATGAATGAAACTGCAGAAGATTGTATGAAAATATGCAAAAGCTCCACATTAACATTATGAAGAGATACAGACAAACACAACATGGACAGCAACTTTCCAACAGAGCAGTCTCTGAGATAATTTGGCATATAACACAGGAAAAGAGAAACACAGCAAAAAGTCTGCCCAAGAACCCATCCTCAACACCAAAAAAACATCAAAAAGCAATACAGAAGACAAGCAAATCACAAGATCATGTGAAACTGCTTATGATGTACTGTGAAGAAAAATAAGATGATGGACAGACCTTCTGTTTGGGGTTGTATACTTGGAGCAGAAGAAATCATGCCAAAACTCGTAGGGAAGGGAAAAGGAAAAACGAGAGGGAAGAGGAAACAAAAGAGGAGAGGAAGAAGGAGGATGGAGGGTGGGGGGGGGAAGAAACCTAAAACATAAACCTCAGCCTATGATAAGACATCAAGGCGAGGCAGCATACAAACAGGAAATTAAATGCCAAGTACACAGTAAGGCATCAGAGCACCTAGTAAATTATGAAGACTCCTATGTTATTACTTGGGAGAGAAAAATTGCAACCACAAAGAGACGCATTAAAATTACACAGTGCATGATTGTAAAACCACAAGGATCATGTAATTATTTTAAAAAAAAAAGTAAGAAAAAAGTATGCACAAAGAAAACCTACAGAGAAAGCTTAGAGGCTACTACTCCAGGTAGTACAGATAACACAGAAACAAATATCACTAAAAGAAATAATGAAATTTATTAAATTTCTGACCAATGATTCAAAACAGACTCAAAAGCAAAGCAAACCCAACACACCACCCTGTCTAGAGCAGAAAATACACTATGGCATCCCTGCAGCAAGGCTGCTGGAAGATTAGCAGGTTGCATTTGAAGGACTGGAATGTCTCCAGGCATGTTACACCCACAAACAGAAAATACAGTTCAGCCAGTGGAGTACCAGGCGTGCACCACAGGGTACACGTTACACAAACAGAAGAAAAATGGGAGAAGGAAATGCTATAGAAAAGACACAGCTTTAGACATACAGAGCCTGAGACTGATCCGTGTGACAGTAGCAACTGCACATTTAGGAAAGCTGCACAAGAAAATGGTAGTACCTGTGTTCAGTTTTAAACATGGAACAAGCCTTTAAATCACAGTGTAGGAGCCAGCCTAGGTAACATGGTTTTGTAGGAATTAACAGCAATCCAATTAGAACTTGAACACTGATAACAGATGTAATTCTATCCTTTAGGTGATCAGTTTGAGTTAGTGCCCAGCTGGAAGCAGGTGAAAGTCACACACTAAATTCAGTAGCACATACTAAAAGAAGATGCTACAGTCAGTGTTTTCTTACTGGATTAGTGGTACTGAACTCAAAATACACCAAGATGTCAACTTTTAATGTAGCTCTACTGTCTCAATATACAGTAGTACAACAGTATTCTACCTCACTGTGCTGAATTTTCTCTTAAAATACTGAACTGTACATGCAGCTTTATGGCTGCTAATGAGAATTTCATGGATATTATCCAAGTGGCTAACAGTATTTTCATTTACCTTTACATTTTTTTCTTAATGGGTGTATAGACAAGATTTGTTATGGATTAGTTTTTCATCAAAATACTATTTTCCACTGGAATAGCACCTTTGGAAGCAAGCTAGTTGACGGCGCTGGAAGCCCAAGTCCTTTAGCTACATAAAAGCAAACCAAGGAAGAGTAGGAGGCACCTTTTCTTTGATAAATGAACAAGTCAACCCAGCAAAGCAGAAAATATTTATCTTTCCCTGGAAATTAACATGTTAACACTAGAAAACCACTACTTTAGTGAAATCCTTCATACAAAATGTATACCGCAGTACTCACAGCATATAATTTCAACAATTACATGCATGCTAAATATATACCAGGTCTGTTCTAGCTTTTGCTGTTATAATAATATGAGGGAAGACAGCAGCTTTTACTGACATTTCCACATTACTGCAGGTGCTTGTTCAGGTTATGTCCTATAAGCATAAAGCTGCTCATCCTGGTACAGCTTATTTCATTTTGGCAACAGGGATAAGTCAATCCTAAGTGTATTTACTGTTTGGTGCCTACAGTAGGCAAATGTGCTGGTTTAGCTATTGAAACACCCTTCTGTGGAGGCCTGGCTATACTGTGTACACAGGACATTCCAATGGGTTTTCTTTCTCTCACCTCTGGCTGAACACAGAACTACTTTGGTGTATCAGTATTTCCATAATGCTGGGAAAATGGTGATGTTTTTTCTTAAAATGCTACTGCCTAAGGTCAAACCATGACAAAAAACTACAGTCATTAGATGTACATTTGTTTCTAGGTCACAAGCAAAAGCTAAACCATGAGAATTCAGAAGGTGTTATACCTACTTAAATGTCATGATTTTAAGTAAATTGTGGAGGTATTTGCCAACCTGGAGTACTACACACCTACAGCTCTACCTCAGGGAAAGCACCGTGCTGCCCCAGCTTGGAAAACATGGACAGACAGCTGTTACAGGACCCAGTTCCTTAAAAAGCACTAAAAAAAAAATTAAGCCCATGCTAATTATTTTTCTGAACCATAAATAAAAAGGATAAATTCGAAGTTTTATTGGAGATTCTTAAATACCCTGCCTTAAAATTCATGCTAGCATAATAATTTCCAATCACTGGCTTCACTGGTGAGTGCAGCAAATAATTTTATGTGCCCTCTTAAAAATAAAAAGGTTGAAACATCATCTGACAAATAGGAGCAGTCTGTTCAAATCAACCAAACCCAAACTGAAGCTAGACAGCTAGCATGGGAGTTTTAGTCCTAACAGTTCAAGTGTGGCAAAGCCATAAGCAACTGAAAATAGTACTTTAGAACAGTAAGGGTCTGATAACTGTGACAGTAAACAGTACCCTGCTTAGGAAGCAGTTACCAAAATAGTTCACCGGATTTCATTGGTTTGCCTTAAAATTTAGTAATACATCTAGTGCTACTAGTTGGTAGTAAAACCTAGAATTCAGTTTGTTTTGTGGCTTTTTGTTAATCATACTCTCTCTGTCACTATATTCCTTATCTGCAGACAAAGCCCAAGCATTTCATGTTGCAAGGGCTGATGCCAAAGCTGCTTTCCTCACTAGAAATCAGTGACACCAGATAAAACCCATGATAGAAAGGGTTAAAGGGCAACCACCTAGCACTGTCTGTATTGCCTTACAGAATTCATCTGGAAAACAGGCCTGTGTTTCCTTTGCATGGACAGCAGAGCATGAGTAATGGTAAAGGAACTGGGTTGCAAGGCTAGGGAACACTCCAAAACTGAGAGATCTCCTGTGTAGCACCTCTAGAGTAATGCCAGAGACTTTAGAGAAAGGCTGTAAGAGGCTATTTTTTTACAAAATACAACTATTTTCGTTTTCAAATTCAATTTTCATTTTCAAATTCAAATTTCAAATGGAAGTGTTAAGATTTTCATTACTGCCAGTACAGACAGAAGTTGCCAGCGCATAGTCACACCTGCTTTCCCGAAAAATGTCTGTCAGTTCTTTCCAGAACTGAAACCAAACTCAAGATTCAAAGTTCTTAATCCCAAAGCAGAAGACACCAACAAGAACCACAGATGACCCTGATGGTAACAAAATTAGAACAAAATCAGGAGAAGTAGTTAAAATAATGAGCTCCTGCAAAGTTTTTCTAGATATTTCTTCAGTTTGGGTTCTTTGATCCTTGTCCCTGGGGTTTGACTGGAGTCACGGGAACAGCTGCCACCCTGTCCCAGGTACTTGGAGGTTGTAGTTCACTGCTGGAACGACTGGCAACCTGTTTTCAGCACAGAACTAGCCTGTAGCCACCAGAGGCCACTGCTGCTCTTCGCCTTTTCCCTGCCCGCAGCCGTGGCGAGGAGTCAGCTCTCGGGAGCCCCAGGCAAGGATCACCGCAGCTTCCGTCCTCCTCTCCAGAGTTATGCTCCAGCGCTGCACTTCTGCAGGGAAAATTAAGTACAGTAGACTTTTTACCGGCAGATAGAATAAGAAATGATCTAAATATTGCTTACCCAACCTTAGCCTTCAGGAAGAAGTGAAACCTTGCATTCCAAAAACCGGATTTCATTCTTTGATATGATTAAATTTGGTAGCTGGAGGCAAGTTCTTAGATGTAATTTAATTAGGTATCTGAAAGGCATTTAACTCAGAACCGATGAAAAAATCAGCCCCATACATTTGCAACAGAACCAGATAAATGAATTAATGAAGTATTAATCAACATTCAACAATGAGAAAACTATTAAGTGATGTTTACAGATACCAGTACCCAGCCTGTCCTGTTTTTCAGGTGAAGTCCCTGGTGACTGGGGGAAGGGAAACATTGTACCCAGTCTTCAAAGGGGCAGAAAGGAGGACCCTGGGAACACCAACCTGTCAACCCCACCTCTGTGCCTGGGAAAACCATGGAACAGATCCTCCTAGAAGCTCTGCTAAGGCACATGGAGGACAGGGAGACGATTTGAGACAGCCACCATGGTTTCACCAAGGGCAAGTCCTGCCTGACCATCCTAGCAGCCTTCTATGGTGGAGTGACTGCATCAATGGGCAAATGAAGAGCTATGGATGTTGTCTATTTAGATTTTTGTAAGGTTTTTGACGCAGTCACAGAATCATAGAATGTTAGGGACTGGAAGGGACCTCCAGAGGATCTTCCAAATCCAACCCCCCTGCCAGAGCAGGACCATCTGGTCTAGGGCAGGTCACAAAGGAGCAAATCCAGATGGGTCTTAAAAGTCTCCAAGGTAGGAGACTCCACAACCTCCCTGGGGAGCCTGTTCCAGTGCTCTGGAACCCTTACAGTAAAGATGTTGAGGTGGAACGTCCTGTGCTCCAGCTTGTGACCCGTGTCCTATCACAGGGCATAACTGAGTCCCCCACAAAATTCTTCTAAATTGGAGAGAGAGGGATTTGATGGGTGGGCTGCTCAGTGGATAAGGATTGGTTGGATGGTCACATCCAGAGAGTAGTGGTCAATGGCTCAATGTCCAGATGGAGCTCAGTGACGAGTCATGTCCCTCAGGGGTTGGTATTGGGACTGATGCTGTTTCACAGCTTAGTTGGCAACATGGACAGTGGGATCAAGTGCACCCTCAGCAAGCCTACAGAGGACACCAAGGTGAATGGCGGAGCTGACACACCAGAGGAACAGGATACCATCCAGAGGGACCTGGACAAGCTTGGGAAGTGGGCCCGTGTGAACCTCATGAGGTTCAACAAGGCCAAGTACCAGGTCCTGCACCTGGGTCGGGGCAATCCCCAGTGTCAGCACAGGCTGGAATGAAGGGATGGAGAGCAGCCCAGCAGATGACAAGCTGGACATGGGCCAGCAGTGTGCTCACAGCCAGAAAGCCAACTGCATCCTGGCCTGCATCAAAAGAAGTTTGGCCAGCAGGTCCAGGGAGCCACTTC
>NW_008589074.1:78241-79779 GCF_000691845.1 Merops nubicus
CTAAGGGCTGGAACACCTCTTCTGTGAGGACAGGCTGAGAGAGTTCAAGTTGTTCAGCCTGGAGACCTTACTGCTGTCTTTCAATACTCAAAGGAGGTCTATAAGATGGGGACAAACTTTTTAACAGGGCCTGTGGTGACAGGACAAAGGGTAATGCTTTTAAACTGAAAGAGGAGAGATTTAGGTTATATATATATATTTAGGTTATATATATATAAGGAACAAAATTTTTACACTGAAAAATTTTGTGGGTGAAACACTGGCCCAGGTTGCCCAAAGAGGTGGTAGAAGCTCCATTCCTGGAAACATCCCAGGTTAGGTCAAATGGGGCTCTGAGCAACCTGCTCTAAAGATGTCCCTGCTCACTGCACAGGTGTTGGACTGGATGATCTTTAAAGGTCTCTTCCAAAACTATTGATTCTACTTTTGTTTAAAAAAAAAATCACTGACCTGATGTACCTGCTTAGTACTATTTGCAGAGACTTCAGAAAATGACACTAAAGTAATAAATGAGGTCAGGGTCATCCAGCTTGCCTAACAAAGCCTACATGATATTATGATATTAAATGTGTTTTAATGCAGGCTACTGAAAACACTGTACGGCTTGAATTAAAGAAACCAGCCAGGTGTTTGCCATATGGGATAGAGGGCCAAAAAAAAAGAGATATCCTAGAAAACAACATGAAGAACTTCAATGTTTATTTTAACACCTGAGCAACTACACAGCAACTTGCTTCAGTGGGAAGTGGATTTTGGATTCAATCTCTGGGTGAAAGACTGGGTAGGAACAACAAAAAAAATTCCAATAGCATTTACCTTTGTACAGAAATACATCCTCTTTAAAAGCATATTTAAAAATTAAAAGGTGGAGAAAGAAAATATAACTGAGAACACTTTAGAATATTAAAATACATTAAACTATTGAGATATTGAAAAGAGATTAATGAAGTCACCCATGAAAAACAAATGTTTTGTATGAAAAGTTTTATTTAGCAATGAAGAGGCATAATAAAACCCTCATTTTAGAATATTAAGCCCTGTGCATTCAAAGATGACATGCAGCAGTGTCTTTGGAGGCACTGAAAGCCAACAGCCTAGCAAGAAAAACCTCCGTCTTTACCGATACCCTTCCAAGGGTCACGCTTTCACTGCACTCAAGTTACAGGGGGCACAACGAAGCATTATGGGCTAAGACACCGCCAAAATTGCAGGCGCTCCACTGGTCTTTTATGATACCCCTACAACCCCAAGATGTAAAGTGACTCAGGCAGCAGAGCTCACAGCCTCAGACAGCCAGCAAAGGCCGCCAGCCCTGACAGGGACACGAACGCCCTTCGAGGGCCGGGCCTGAGGGCCGGGCTTGAGCCCCAGGCCCGACGTAGAGATGTTATGCCACCGGGATGCACGGGGGGTAAGCCGCGGCTCGGCCCGAACCCGCCCGGAGCCCGCCCGGCCTGTTTCTATGCCCTGCGAAGGGAACACCAGCTCCCTCCGGCCCGGGGCCACCCCGGGGCCGTGTGCCGGCTCCCTCAGGCGGG